>NC_137138.1:5017812-5022812 GCF_949319135.1 Squalius cephalus | reverse complement strand
TTCAGTTCAGTCGCGAAAGATGGAGAAACCGAGTGCACACGTGAGTTGCTCTGTGGTTGACTGCCAGAAACAACATGCGAATGTGTTTTCTATACCAAAAACGGACCAAACTATCAGGGACCAGTGGATAAAATTCATTTTTAATGACGCTGTCCCAGCAACACTTTCAACTGGCTTATTGTTCGGTGTCTGCGCTAAACATTTTACGCCGGAATCATTCACAAATTTGGGCCAATATCAGGCGAAGTTGGCCACGAAGCTCCGTTTGAAAAAAGGTGCCATTCCAACCATCCAGGACTTGCCTGAAATTGAAACGGTAAGACTGTTTTTATTGCTCTACTGTGTGTAACAAACAGCAGCTAACTACTAATGCGGCTATTGTATGTAACGTTAGCTTCAAGGTAAACACGAGGAATGGACTCTACGTCCACGACAGCCAAAACATCGCATCAGATCTCGCGAGACAATAATGCCTTCAGAAATAAAGGTTTTAGGAGCTCTGTTTTTATTTATTTTTTCACTTTTATTTTTTAGAAGGGCATGAAAGACTATAATACAGCAATAGGTATCCAAATTAAGACTAGGTTATGACTCCTTTAAAACAGATAAAGCAAAGCTCTCTGTCCTGTACAACCTACAATGAACAACATCATCCACAACAAAGCAACATCAAATGCATTCATTTCTGCTCTCAAGGTTACAGCGTTCAGCAGCACATGATTGTGTTACACGTTTCCAGGATGCAAGAGCATTAATACTACAAATGCATGTAGTCATATGCATCTCCAATGAAGGATAAACAATGAAATATACAGCAAGATGAATGCAGACTTGCACAGCAGTTTAGTTAGTCTTTTAACAATTATCAATCAAGTTAATTAGCTAAATCTTTCCATTTCGCAGGACGTACAGAATAATACCCTTTCTATCAATATGAAGCTCCCATTTAAAATGGACCTGAAATGAAACAAGCACAATAATATGAGAATATGCTGAACATGCAAGACATGAAACGACCAGTCTTTTAACTACAGGCCCACAAAACTCAATTTACAGACAACAGCACACATACAGCACTTGAATACTGATCCCACACACACACACACACACCAATGTCTCTACCTCTCTCACACACTCATGATGTGATCTGAATCCCAATGGTATGTGATGAAATCCGGCAGTTCTGATTGGCTGAAGAAGCAGGAAGTGAGCACATTCCACACACATTCCAACTCACACAGCACCACAAACGACCAATGAGAAGCACGGACAGAGTCAGGCTGAACCAATCAGAATCTTAGTTCATGATGAGCGCAGCAGGGATTGGATAATCAATATTGGGCGGCTGAAAACAGCCCTATCAGTACTGTTCTGGGAGACAAACAAAGCCCTTTTTGTCAAGGAATAGGTTTATACAACAAGATGAAATGTAGTCTATTCTGATGTTAGTGTGTACTATACATAATCCCCCATCATGACTTATTATCTGTCAACACTTTTTAGAGTCAAACAATAGCAAACCTAAATATTGATGAACTTAAAATGTCTCTCAATGCCTGAGTAATCTTTAACCTGTTAAGCTTCACCAGTGCGTCGGCGCACTGAAGCGTTTTTTATTTATTTAATTCAAAATTACTATCAGATTTAATGTTATACCTTGACAAACTATACATCATTAAAAAGATATAAGACTCAAGTTTCAGTATTTGACCACTATTGTATTCTGAGAAACTCATAGTGACAGTTATGTCTTAATTTGTGTCAGGAGTTATGAAATGAAAAAATGAGTCGATACCTTTAATATGAATTATGCGCGTCAGCCGCTCCCATTCATAATAAACTCCCGTGCTGTCGTCATGACAGCGATACACAAAACAACGTCCCTCAGGGCTTTAGCTCACAAATGTGCAGATTTTGAGAAATATTGATAGATTCTTTTAGATTTACATCATATTTCTATAGACAGGAATAATATTTATTGAATTTATACCCAAATGCGTCAATGTAATCTTTATGAGCGTTTGGTATTCTAATTCACAGTGTTTTCAATTCATACCAATAGCCTGAGGGCGCTATATGCACAGTAATATAGTCCATATATGAAACATGAAGAAGAGCCATGATCATGTGACATTCCAGGAAGCCTCGAACACACACAAAGCTACAGAGTTCGCGCTGTAAAATGCAGATACAGATGTTTTGAAGACAATAAACATGATTGCAATGATATCTGATTTGCCTGTGTTCTTCAAGCCATGCCAGGTATTTTCATAATAAAAGATTATATTTATAATGTAATGCTAATCTATATAGACTTCATCATTGTGCATAATACTATCAAATAATATATTTTCTGTCTGATTTTTTTATCTGAAGCTAAATTAGATCACAGAAGATTATTTAAAACATTCGGCTTGAGTTATAAAGTACGTTTTGAGCATAAACATGGTTTTAATCTCATACAGTATATTGTCGTGTATTGATGGTGTGCTAAGCTAACATGCTAGCTAGCCCTAACTGTTAGTCACATGACATGGTCTTGAAAAACATTTAACTAAATACAGAGTTTTGGGCTTATTATCTTCAGATTTTAAACATAAAATGTTTAGACATGTGGCTTTAGCTGTAGTGCATTTCTAGATTGCTCCAGTGCCAACTTCAATTTTATTTTCATGAGGATGTTTCATAAAAAATAATTTCTAATAACTTTACAAAACTTTGAAGCTATTTATAACAATTTTTGTCATTACGACAATAATTAATTCTACATTTACAATAAACTGCCAGGTGTCAGCTTTCAAACGAGATCATACTTGTGCTTTTAGTACAAAGGGTTCATGAACTGTATCTGTTTCAGTTTGGGTATGTCATTTCTGGGGATTTTTCAAAAGTGGCGTTGCAGCTTAACAGGTTAATGTAAATAAAGGTTTAGAGATAATTGCTCAGAAAGTATAATGTTAACAATCCAGATAAATTAATGACATTTCAGAGCATGAAGAGGCATGAAACATGAGCCAGAGAAACAACCATAATAGATTCTTATACAAAGTCACAACGTTTCAGCAAAAATAACATGCGTTTCTTCCAATAAATATACAGCTCATTTTATTTTATTCATCTCACTGATTGTTTTTGTAGATCATTCAAGATCCCTCATCAGATCTGACAGTCCAGCCATCATGCAGAATTTCTTCATCATCATCATCATCATCTGAAAACACACACCTCTCCAAACCTGCCTTACTTTTGTAAACACACACAGAACAGAATGTGATCACACACCGAATCCACTGAGCTACGAGTCAGACTGCAGCTTCTCACGTCTACAGTCAAATGGCACTCTTATACTTTAACTTAATGACTTGTTTTAACGAAGAGTACTACAGTATGATGCTGTCAGACTGACATATGCCTGTATAGACATGTCTTTCTCTCTCTTCACACACACACCTCCATATACTGAGAAATTCACAGTGATTTGGACGACTGCACATAACCCTTCAAATGTTTCCCCCTATATGTTTAACACTGACTGCATTTCAGCTAATATATACAGTACATGCATGTATATATATACACCCCTATGATTATAAAGCATATTCAGAACAATAATCATGACTAGACTTCATATCCAGGATCTGATAAATCACTATAGCCAGCTGAAGCCCAGAGAATGAATGATTATTATCAGTCATGCTTACGTTCAGACCAGCGCCCAACAACAGCATTAACACACAGGTAAAGTAACTTATTTGTAGTTATTTTATTAGTATAAAATATTCTTTACATAACATTTATTTATTTTCAAGTGAAAAACTCAATTTATAATATTTTGATTGATTCATATTTTCTTAGTTAGGCTGTCCAAAACAAAAATAAATCTGCAACCATTTCCCAGACCCAGATCACAAAACAACTTAGCAAAAATGCAATAGCACATAATAATTTTAAAATGCATATTAAGGTTAATTTGTTGCAGTACTGAATCAGTTGCGAAATAGATAGGTGTATATATCGGTCAACAGCTCGTGTAAATGCAGGCCAGCTGCGTGTCACTGAGGATGACGAGGGAAGATCGGGCTTCTTTAACTGCACACACTGCGTGTGTTTGTGGCCTTGCCCGCGTCTGATGCAACCACCGGGGATCGATACGATATGACACCGGTAATACTGTCCTGAACCGGCCAGCAGGAATACAACAATCTCATGATCATGCTGATATCAAGACCAGATCAGTTAATCACTCAACACGAACACATCTGACAGTGTATTCCCCAACGAGCATTACATGTGTGCCTTAATGGATTTAAATTAGCCCCCAATTATGACGTGAGGCTTGCAAAAGAGCCGCAATAAAAACAATAACACACACACACACTGAACAAAAGAATCAGAGTCGTCAACAGGTTCAGTCAGACATCTGTCATCAGCCCGTGATCAAAGCACCGCTGCCGCCAGATCAAACAGAGGCAGTTTATCAACAAGACGATTCAAAGTTGCGGATCACAAAGAGTGTGAAGTGTTACAATGTATCAGAGACGTTCCATCCGGTCGCGCGCTGTTACTACACTCTGCGCCACAGTAAACACAGTGAAACACCCCAAACCGGCGAGACCTTCACATCTGCGCCCGAACACACGCAAACACTCACCCGAGATCTGCGGTCGGGGTCCTCCGCGGTTAAACCCGCCCGGGCATGAGTGCTTCCCGTGGACAGAGAGGTGTCCTGGAAGGAGAGATTAGCCTGCGTCCCTCTCTCTCACACACGCACGCACACACACGCTCGCAGGGATGAGAATGCAGGAATGTGACGTTTAGTCCGGTTTGCTGACAGGACACGCGCACGTGGCAACCGGGGATTGTGGGAATTTGAGTTCAAGGAGAATAGTTATTATGGATGAAGAATGGTTGCGATATTCTATTCTATTGTATCTTATCTTATTGATATATTGTAGCCTAATGTTTTATTTTTTTATTTAGTAACATTATAGATTTGATTT
>NC_137138.1:5010791-5017612 GCF_949319135.1 Squalius cephalus | reverse complement strand
AGGTCAAGTGCATTGTGGATCTCACGCAGTGTGCTCTACTGAACACAGCAGGTCATTTGAGGATTCAGTGCATTCAGAAAATGTGCATACTGTGAATACATACAACATACTGGAGAAATATGTTAGTGCGCTCTGTATGCATGAAGACAGGTGCTGCTCCCCCTGCTGGTGCTGGGCAGTACTGCGGGAGACCCCTGCTGCGTCGGGCACTGGGTGAGTGTGTGTGTGTGTGAGTGAGCACCCGTTGAGTAGGTGGGTGAGCTGGGAGAGTGTGGGAGAGGTGGTAAGGGGGCAGATGGGCCGAAGAGAGAAGTTCATGGAGGACGTAGAAGGTGTCAGGTACAGGAGAGGGAGGGTGAGAGAGAGAGAGACAGACACTTATTACACAGTTTCCGATGTATTTGCGTCTTACCTCACAGATTCAATATTATCAGTGCAGAATAAGAAGTTTATACACACTCCTAAAGGTTGCAATTAAATACAAAAGTGTTTCGAGACTGGTATCACAAGATATCACATATTTTCAGTTCCACAAAGAACTTTTTAGTCTCTTGCTCTTTGGAAAACCATCTATGTTTGTTTAACAGAACCCAGAAACCAAAACACTGAACCTAAAGAACTTTATTAATCTCCACACACACACACACACACACACACACACACACACACACACACACACACACACACACACACACACACACACACACACACACACACACACACACACACACACACACAAATAAAGCCAATAAACCTGATTTGCAATGGGGGTTGAATAATTTCGAATAATTTACAACTGTGTGCGTGTCTATCTATCTATCTATCTATCTATGGTTCTTGATAAGAAGCCATTCTTTATTTTGTTCAGATTTACTTTAATATTATTAATGTCTCATGTCTATCAACATTTGAAGTGGATTGAAAAGTTCATCAAAGTTGTCCAAAGACAAGAACGGGTATTGTTCAAAATTCATGTATAACTTTGATGAAAGGTTTTGATCCACTTCAAATGTCGACTACTGTATTTATTTATCAGATAAACAGCCACGTGTAATGGGCAGGTAGTTAGTTAAATAAATACAAGCAAAATTTGTCAAAATATTGCACAATAAATAAATAAATATCTGACTCTATATTATCTTTATATAAACATTGTATATATATATATATATATATATATATATATATATATATATATATATATATATATTGTAGTGGCCAAAAGTGATGTCCGGAGGAGATATTTGTTTTTAATGATGATTAGTTAATTGACTAAAGTTCAATTAAAGCATCAAAATATGAGTAAAATATTTTATTTACTTTAAAAACTTTAAATACGAGGGAAGAACAAAACATTAAACTTGGTTAAGGTATTTATCTGATAAAATTATTTGTCAAAAAAAAGAAGAAAAAAAAGGCAAACTACAGCTACATGTTTTATTTTACTATGCAAAAAGAAATGCATGGAAAATCAAAAAGCTCAGAGGATCTGTAAATGCATACACTGAACATAATCCGTTATTAAGCAGAGGAGTCTCTAAACACACACTGAGGGTTGTGCCTGTGACCGTCATGGACAGCATGTGTCAAAGATGTTAACTGAACTCTGCTTCTGTCCCACTCGTTGGTTAATTTCTCCTTTAATGAGCATTCCTGAGAGGCTGAATGTCGCACACTCACATTTTATTGCTGTTTTCTAGTCTGGACACCTTGTTATGCACAGATTGGCACATTTTCTCTGTCTGTGTCTGTGTGTGTGTGTGAGATACTTCAGCAGACAGTCTTTAAACCTCGACGTCTCTGCTGCTCTCAGCCAGAGGATCATGTCATGAACTTTATATGTTAAAATGACCAGATTTTCAGCAACTGTCCCCCCGTTTCAGCGAGCCACGCGTCTACACATTTACTCCTTCTGTCTTCTCTATTGTGAAAGCAGAGAGAATCTGGAGCTTCGTTTACCAGCATCTTTTAAATGAGCTGCCAGACAACGACAAGAAAGTAGATGCAACATTTGTGTTTTATGTTAGAAAAGACCAACATAAACAATATTTGGACAATTTTCAGCATAGCTTAAAAGCACCTAAAAAGAAGGTAATATTTGTAATCTTTTTGAAAGAAATCTCTTCTGCTCACAAAGCTGCATTTATTTGATTAAAAAAAATTACAGAAATATTATTGCAATTTTAAAATAACTGTTTTCTATGTGAATATACTGTAAAATATAATTTATTCCTGTGACCAAAGCTGAATTTTCAGCATCATTACTCCAGTCTTCAGTGTCACATGATCCTTCAGAAATCATTCAAATATGATGATTTGCTCAAGAAACATTTATGATTATTAATGTTGAAAACAGTTGAGCTGCTTCATATCTGTATACTGTAGAAACTCTGATACATTTTTTTCAGGATTCTTTGATGATTCTTAGAAAGTTCAAAAGAACAACATTTATTTAAAATAGAAATTGCTTTACCGTCACTTGTTATTACTGTATTCATTTCTTTATCATAAACTTTTAAACAGTAGTGTATATTAATAAAGATATTTATGAAAGTATTTATAAGAGAATTTAATACTTAATAGATAGATATAGGTGAATATTTGTATCATTATTTTGTACATTACGTCATAATAAAAACACATTCTGACTTCATACGGCACAAAACGAGATGTTAGCGGACAGAAAAGATCCTGTTACATTTGAGCAGATACAGACGCTTGACATGCACTAACATTCATTACTTTTATAGTATAAAATATGTCTAAGGCCACTGTACGAACACTGTGCATGTAAAACAATTTTCAGGAAAGTGGAGATTATCAGAGCAGGTTCATAAGAATAGAGCGTAAAACGCAGTAAACACACCCTGATGATTAATTATGATGCAATTGGAGTCTATAAAAGGTGGCGACAGATGAATTAAATAAGAGCGAAGCAGCCAAACCCATGAAACACAATCAAAAAACCCGTCGGTTCAGCTTAAAGATCTCTCCAATAATCTGCTCTTAACAGTTTAATTTGCACACCCTACTGCACACATTAAACACTTATGATGCTTCTCTAGTCTCTCAACAGACGTTGATCAGCGGCGCTTTGGTTTTAGTCCTTCACAAACTGTGGAGTGAAAGCAGTGGGTGTAGCTTCATGTTTTTAGCATATTTATAAAATCAACCCACCAGATCAATATCAGGTTGAAGGTACCAGAAAAAAATACAAACCAAAAACTCTTTAACGCACAACGAGGGTCAAATCAGAATGTAGCGTCACCCACACCCTGCGCGAGCTCATGTCTTAAAAACATGCCCTGTTGTGTCATCAGAGGGGCGGACAATTAAATCAAGTCTCACTGGATACACTGGCTCTCGCTAAAACTCGCCAAAGCCGAACCCACATAACGACTTTACCAGCTTAATGTTTAATTAGACCAAACCCCTGCCCTCCTTTCCTGCCCCGAACAGACTGGAATCCAGCACATAATCACCCCCAGCGTCAGGACGGGGCGAAAGCCGCGTGGTGTGACTCCAACTTGGGTTTCTGTGGGGGTTTCTGGGCAGAGCCAAAGCTTTTGTCAATCCGTCTCTCCTTCGTCATCACGGCTGGGTTTTCAGAGGACGTGACCATCATCCACACTATTTACACTAATTGCATATTTACTGTTTGTAAATCACAGGGCAGAACTGGATCTCTGAGGGGAGGGAGATCGTTTAGCACAGAAATACTGAGCGTGGCAGGTGCTGCGACACAAATAACCATTTTTAAACACATTCGCAGTGCTCTTAAAATGGGTTTGGGCAATTAAGTCACTGAAACATGTCACACCAAAATCAATATATTTTTTATACATAAAATGGGCCTCAAAAGCTGAACAAATATCTGTGCATCTCATTTGTAAATCGACGTGTGTCATTTGTGCATTCAGGTCAATTTATGTTTTATATTTTTGGACTCATTCTCAATGATGACGCTCATTAATGTAAAACAGTACATTTGAACTTTACTATACTAAAAGAAATGCTGTAATACAAATGATTTTAATTAAAGGGTTATTATAGTTACACCAAAACCATAAAAACCATTTCCATTACTTGAAATAAAATGAACGTTAACTGAAATGAAATAAAACGTACAAAAACTTACTTTATTTCAGTTGCCAAAGCAATTCATTTAGTTAAACTTCATCTACTAAAATAAAGGAAATAAAAATGATTAAAATCTATTTAGACATATTAAAAAACAAAAACAGTGACACTTTACAATAAGGACTCATTTGTTAATGTATTAACTATCATGAACTAACAATGAGCAATACATTTGTTACAGTATTTATTAATCTTTGTTAATGTTAATAAAAATCCAGTTGTTTATTGTTTGTTCATGATAGTTCACAGTGCGTGAACTAATGTTAACTAATACAACTTTTGATTTTAATTAAGCAGATGTTGAAATTAACATTAACTAAGATTGAGAAGTATTGTTAATTCCTATTTCATGTTAACTCAAATAGTTAACTAATGTTAATGAAACCTTATTGTAAAGTCCATTCAACGTGACATTTAACAAAATTATTAAAAACTTGAACTAAAATTAAAATGAATAAATACTACTATATCTATAAAATATTGATTGATTGATTGATTGAATGAATGAAAATGTAATGGTTCTAAAAAATATGAAATATGTTGTTCATAAAATGAACCATGAACATTTCTTCCCCTTTTTTGTATCTTTTGCAGTGACATTCAGACAAGCATCTTAAGTGTCCATACACAATTTCATTGTACATTCAAAGCATTGTATCATCATCATCATCATCATCATCATCATATACACCATGACATTGCACATGTGATAGATGTTGATCGGCTGTAAAGGGTGTCTTCACCTCACTGAACACCTGAAGGGTTTAACGTACTTCATTAAAAACCCCAAACCCTAAACCACAGCATGCCTCTCTGTTCTCTTTAGAAGTGTGTGTGTGTGCGTGTGTGTGTTTTAACATTCGGTCATTTGAACAAAGAGGGTTTTCGAGTGTGTTTGAACATGACTTTGTGGGCAGACACTCTGAGGTGAGGGTGGGAGCTGTGTGTTTGAGTGTTTGGGTGGAGGGGGACGTGACAATGTGTGTGTGTGTGTGTGTGTGTGTCAGCAGGCAGATGCTGAGGCCCGCAGTGTGGTGTGCCATGAAAAGGGTGTGTGTGTGTGTGTGTGTAAGTGGGTTTTTGGGAAAGGTATAAAAAACAAATGACCAAGATCCAATGACTCAGCTTTGTTCACTTGTGTTAGTTCAATGTGTGTGACACTCATTCTAGACTATACAGCTGAACAAATTATATATAGACGATGATACTAGAATGCATGAAAGAATACTACAGAAAATAAATTATTACTTTTATTCAGCAAGGATGCATTAAATTGATCAAAAGTGACATTAAATACTGCTGTTCTTTTAAACTTTAAGTTCATCAAAGAATCCTGAAAAATGTGTCATGGCTACAAAAATATTCTGCAGCACAACTGTTTTCAACATTGATAATAATAATGAATGTTTCTTGAGCAGCAAATCATCATATTAGAGTGATTTCTGAAGGATCATGTGACACTGAAGACTGGAGTAATGATGCTGAAAATACAGCTTTGATTTCAGGAATAAATTACACTTTAACATATATTCACATAGAAAAGCAGATCATGTGAATAGCAATAATGTCCCCACAAAGATGGCAAAATCCGAAATCCTTGACCTCGTGAGGACATTTTTTAGTCAACAGCTTATAAATCATACTAAATTATGGTTTTTTTTTAAATGTAAAAATTCTGAAAGTTTTCTGTGATGTTAGGTTTAGGGGAGAGAATATACAGTTTGTACAGTATAATCACTGTAAGCTTTTTTGAAACAATATGTATTGCATAAAGCGCTATATAAATAAAGGTGACTTGACTGTAAAAAGTCAAATGAAATGTCCTCATACAACATGAAAACCTGAAAAGAGAAAAATTGAAAGGAGTCTGAATTCTGCCCAGCCCTGATGCTTGTGTGATTATAAGTGTGATTATTCATGTTTGTGGTATTGCTGTCCACTCTGTAGTCACATACTGTCTCTGATTATTGCATTACTTGTTCTGTCGTCATAAACTATCAGACACTCGCACCTAACAGAGCGCTCACATGTGCTTGTGTGTCTGGTCTACTACTTCATTTGGCAATCCACTTTCCATCTTATGCATAATCCAGCCCAGGTTTCACTTGTTCCAATATACTGTGCACGTTACAGATCCACTTAGTACATGCAATGACAATGAATAACAACTAAGTGTTTAACGCCAGAAAAAATGCAATAAAAGCACAACATCAGGGGGACAAAAAGGTTCTGTCATCAGACTAATTTCTCAGTGTGTGAATATGTCAACAGGAATGCATTGTTGCACAGAAATGCAGTTCAAAATCGCTCCTTGTCTGAACCAACACACACAGTGCAAGAGCAAACATATGGATCCTAAAACATACCATAATAATATACATGCATACAAAATACACACCCACTTTACACACCCTTCAAAACATGGAAACCATAGTTTCCACAAAACATGTTTTTATAAAATGAAATAAAACGCTTCATGCAAGGTTTGAAAAGAGATCAAATAATACAAATATTAAGAAATATGGTTCTAAGGGTTCTTCGGCTTGGAACAATAGCAGAAATCTTTTTTGGTACTAAATAGAACGCTTTTAGAAGGTTCCATTTAGAATCATGCTTTGAAAGTACTATAACCTTAAAGGTGTTATAAAGAACTTATTAAATAATAGTTTATTTTCATTAAT
>NC_137138.1:4923291-5005791 GCF_949319135.1 Squalius cephalus | reverse complement strand
TAGATGTATGTTTGGTTTTGGTAAACCAATGCAAAATCACTCCAGTGATATCAAACTATTAATGTACAACAAATATTGCTGCAACGGTTAACACATTGTGGGAATGTTCAGAATAGTCATAAACTGTCATTTAAAAAAAAAAAAAAGTTTTTGAATGAAGTCTCTTCTGCTCACTAAGGCTGCATTTATTTAATTAAAAATACAGTAAAAATGTAATATTGTGAAATATTATTACAGTTTAAAATAAGTGTGTCCTATTGTAATATATTTTAAAATATAATGCAGCCTCAATCAGTTTCCATATGTTTTCAACATTGATAATAATGTTTTTTGAGCAGCAAATCATCATATTAGAATGATTTCTGAAGGATCATGTGACTGAATGTTTTTCTGTCGCTCATGCAGTGCAGACAGCAGACAGTTGTTGATATAAAGGACCATTCGCAGAGATTTGTAGAGATAAAACGAGCGATGTTGGCAATTTCAGATGAACTTTATGCTGGTGTGTGACGGTTGTGAACGCACCTTCATGGGAACTTTCTAGGTTTTAATAAGATGGAATTTTTTTTATTGTGCATCTGCAAGCACTGTAAAAACATTGATATACAATGGCAAGAACTACAGGTGCCTTCATACAAAAAAAAAAACAATCCTTTTCAAATGTACATAATGAAGTGAACACGTGTGGCCAGACATTGAACAAAGAGACTAAAAGAAGAAGAGCATCAATCCGCCCTTCATTTCCCAATCAGATTTAAAATACAAAAACATGACATTTAAAAAAAGGTGAATTGCAACATCATAAAATTTGAGCAGAAGTTCCCTCAAACAAACACAGAGCGCTCAGTCATTATTAGTGTGACGAAACTAATGCAGATTATTAGTGGAAGATTGACTGGTTACGCATCTAAAGAGAGGGATGATGGGATGCTAACGCCATTTCATCTGAAAGATGAGCTCATGCTGGAGTTTCTGAAGGAAGCCACACGTCAGATTTGTTAAGTTTCTGGGTTTTTGTTAAGCGTCTCAGAGGTTCTACTGTTTTACAAGAGAAGTCATGGTAAATTGCGCAACAGGAAGGATTCAGCTTACAGCACTTCTCATTCATTTCTATAGTGATTGACTGCCGCACAACTCTGAACGAAATTCAACTCTGTAGCTTCGGAGAGCGCTCTGAAGTTGTTTAACCTAGCTTTAACTGGCAACTTGGATATTTGAGTTCTCTCAACTCATTTCAGGGAAGTTATTCTAATCTAACGCTATAAATTAAGTTGAAATAACTAATTGCAACCATCTGTTTTTATACTATTGAAACAGAAGTTCAAAGCATTGTACTGTGGGATACAGTAATTCGTATAATGTATATACTGCATAATTTGGGAAAGTGTATCAGGTCATCTGGGTACTGCATGTATATACAAAATTTGCATACTCTGCACAGTATGCACTGCATTATTCAAAAACAGTGTGTATGGTGGTATGCCATTCCAAACATAGCCATAGGCTGCTTCAAAATCACTGTGTAAAGTTTGTCCATGTTGTGTGGGTCAGTCAACCCTTCTAACCAGTTCCTCTATACAGCACATGCATTTACACACAGTAAGTGTACAAGATCTTGCTATTATAACCGGGACATGAACTATCCTGTTTCTATGACAATGTGTGTGTGTGTGTGTTAACTGAGGTTGGTTAATCAGCTGATGAGGTGTTTACAGACCCCCGTCGCCTGGAGGAGCCCCAGTGAGCATGAGACATGACTTACAGTAACACACACACACACGAGACATGCAAGCATGACACAAGACACTCACACACACAGCGCTGAGCTCTCATTACTCTGACAGTCATTTGCAACGCTGCATGCAGAATTAGGCCCCAGTTTTGAGAAAGCGCTGTATAATGGCTGCTGTCTGCCGGATGGGCCACAATGCAGATAAAAGCATTCTGGGTAAAATCAGGTCATTTTACAGGGAGGCTGAAATCCATACGGATGAGATGAACTACTGATGCAACAAGTACAACACATGATTTTAGAAAAATATGTGCTGATCCGGTGAGTGTGTGATGTTATGCTAATAAAACCACATTCATACACACACACACACACACACACACACCACTAATTATACAAAAAATGCTGTAAAAATACATCATGTCAACTGCTCATGTGGTTGGTGTGATTATGTATATTAGAGTTTGTTAGCACTATAGTCTATTTCCAGTTGCAGTCAGACATTTAGACAAAGAAACAACTCTATAAATGGCTGCCGTTTCCCACTCGGTCATCGAAGAGGTCGCACAGGCCCTGATTCCCACACCAACATCAGAATGAGAGGATGGAAAAGAGAAAGCATGAGAGAGGAACAGTCACCGTGTGCCCAGCCAATATTATCAGCCAACTCTTTTTTGAAGTCCAAGCAGGAAGTCCCGATGAGTCACAGTGGCGATAACCTCGACTCCTGCCTATCCAGTGCAGTATCAATAATACACACATGCGCTGGTTTAGTGCACGAGAAAAAAACGGAAAGTGTACTTGGCACAAAAAGTCAACGGATATAGACAGATATGGAGAGTAGTATGTATGTGTGTGTATTATTGTAAATAAAATTTGTAAAATTTAAAATGCATTAAAATAATTAAACAAAAAAAATACATTTTAATATGATAATTATCTGTATATATTTTAGTAAAGTAATGTAATAATTATAATTAGAAAAATCTTTAGAAAAGCTTTAATAATTTCCATAAATGTTAATTTGTGAGGTTTAAGATTTTCCAATAAAATGTAAATATATAACAAATTATATATACAGAAAATCACATCATCAATGCATATACAGTATTTAAAATATATATATAATTAATATAAAATTGTATAGATTTTAAATATTTACATTGATGTTGTGAGATTATATATATATATATATATATATATATATATATAAAGAATGTCATAAATCTCTAATTTAGTTATGCTATAAATACATTACAAGCAGGCTTCTATACATTCAATATATTTATTTATATATTAATATCTTGCATTATCATCATTATATACAATATCAATATATATATACCTTATATATCAATGACAAGAGGGTGAATAAATGAGAATTTTGATCCAACAATATTGGAAAAGCAAATAAATCCAAAGAGCTTTTCAAAATCGGTTTTAAATGGGGATAATTATTTTGTCTGTTCTGTAATTTATATCTCTGTTGTTCGTGTTCTCAAACATAACCACATTACTAAGAAAACAATAATTACAGTATTTTTTGAGTGAAAATTTGGATTCAAATAAGTGAGGTGGCAAAGCCTTTATTTATATTTATATTTGCCTTGTATGTTGCATATGAGCAAAAGGAAACTGGTTGCAAAGGTCTCCATTTGAGACCACAAATTACAAGCCTGCCTCTCAAAGAAACCCAGAGCTCAAAACAAAAACCCAGGACAGTGGTCTCCTTTGAACATTAAAACCTGTTAAAATAAAACTGGCCGCAGCGGTGGATGCACAGAAGGCCTGAAAACCCATAGCGGTTAAAAAGAGGCACAGGAAACCCCCAGTGTGAGGTGATCCTCCTAACACACCAGCTCAGGAACAGGAAGATAGTTTAAAGATTCACACCAAATCTGGTCCTACATAATCAATAAATACCAGCACAGACTTTAAGCGTGTGAAATATGAATCATTATGATTTCTCGTGTCTCATAAAGGTGTGTATTTGTGGTCGGTGGCCCCTTAATGTCATTGCATTAACCAACAAAATGTGCTTATTTTTCAAGAACTGTAAAATAAACAGCGTGTCCAATATGATGGAACTCTAACGCCATTTAAAACGCCTTCCCATGTATTCAGTTTCGTAAGTTTCTGAAAAATATATAGGAGCAAATGTCATCTGTGATGCACAAGCTTACCTCAGAATTAATCATATAGTAAGCAAATTCAAGCTTTAGCAAGTCATCTTGAACCACTAAACTCTGGGACATTGATGATTCGGTTTCCCGCAATGTTTTAAGGTCGTGCATTAAAACATGATGGTGTTACTTGGTATGACGCGCTCTAAAAAATAATGGTTCGAAGAGGGGATTTTCTGAAGCAATGCCCTAGAAGATCCATTTTAAGTTCCATTCAGTTTTTCTTAGTTTAAGGAACCTTTTAATAATCTGAAGAACTTGAAATTCCATGGATGTTATGTGTTCGTTATGAAACCATCCATGGCAATATAGAACCTCCATTTTTAAGTTATTTTACAGCTATTCCTTACATAATACTCTGCTTTTCAACCACATGTAGTGAACTCAAGATTTATTCATTTGTCTTGCAAAATAAGCGTGTTTTTAATATGTGTTTATCCTGTTCTTATCATGCAAGTGTTTCCTGTTGTGAGAGGCGGGTAGGTGTGGAGAACTGTAATTATTTACTCACATGAGAGATATATTAGAACAGCGCACTATATCGTGCTGGAATTTCCCACAGTAAGGTCCTGGAAGTGGCTTTGCTCTTTCGGTTTGTATGTTCAGTCTTTGATCAGGGTCAGCTGTGCGGCTTTCAGAGTTCACGGTTCACGGTTCTGCCCCTAAAACTCCCTCCAGACCCGATACAAGAAGAGCGGAGGGAGTGATGACCTCTTTAGATTATCTTAACGTCCTGAATGCTTCACAAATGAGTGTTACACAACGTCCCAAAATGTACTTCAGGCACATTTGCTTGAACGTCATTGCATAACACCACTCGCACTTTTTTATATTGCAGTTAACAAGTTTTTTTTTCTCTGATTTAAATATCTATCTATAAAGAAAAAAAGTCGAGCTTGTCTCAATCATAGTATTTTGTCAGTTTCTCCTTCCTGACTGCGGTAAAGCAATCTGATACTATCATCTTCAGGCTTCGGCCATGTCTGAAGAACAGTCCCATGTTCCTCTCAAAGATACGATCTGACCTGCTTACCGTGCTGACAGTGATGTCTGAGCCAAACGGCCGGTGATGAAGGGTTAGATGTGACTTCCCGTCCCCCCTCGGGTCTCTTTAATGACAGCGTTGAGGCTCACGCAGGGTTGTGTTTTTACCGTCACTGTCGCTCGGTTCAAAACAAAGACTCAGACGACAACATGCATTCATGGTATTTCAAATCAAAAACGGACACATTTTATGATTAGACGAAAGGCTACTATCATCTTGCAAACTATTAAAGATGTTAGAGATGTTAAAAGATCAGTTGGACAAAAGGGAATGTTAAAAGTTCCAGTTAGAACTTTTAGAACTTCAAATGAGAAAAAAAAATGTGAGTGAACACTATATTACTTCTGTATTCAATGTTGTGAAATATTTGGACCTAGACACAAAACCTTTAAATTGGACCTGTATAAATAGCTCAATATGGAAACTTTTAAAGGGACAGTTCATCAAAAAGATGTAAATTCTGTTACCATTTACTCACTTTCATGTCTTCCAAACCTGTGGTTTGGTAGGTGTCAGTGTTTTTTTTTTTTTTTTTTTGTCCCAACTCAGCCGGGTCCAGTGTTGTTTGGACACCAGTGTTCTTCAAAACATCATATTTTGTGTTCTTGACATGAGGGGGAGTAAATTGTGTCAGAAGGTAAATTTTTGGATGAACTATCCAAATAAGAAATTAGTTATAAAACCATTTCTTCTTGATCAGTGAACAATGTTTACAGCATTTAATTTTGGTAAAAGGAAGCTCAAGCATGAGAACCAATGAGGTTCGTTCTCATGTTATGCAGCACGTTTGAGCTTCTGCAAGAGCCAATGAGGTTCGTTCTCGTGTTACGCATCACGTTTGAGCTTCAGCAAGAGCCAATGAGGTTTGTTCTCATGTTACGCATCGCGTTTGAGCTTCAGCGAGAGCCAATGAGGTTTGTTCTCATGTTACGCATCGCGTTTGAGCTTCAGCGAGAGCCAATGAGGTTTGTTCTCATGTTACGCATCGCGTTTGAGCTTCAGCGAGAGCCAATGAGGTTTGTTCTCATGTTACGCATCACGTTTGAGCTTCAGCGAGAGCCAATGAGGTTTGTTCTCATGTTACGCATCACGTTTGAGCTTCAGCGAGAGCCAATGAGGTTTGTTCTCATGTTACGCATCGCGTTTGAGCTTCAGCGAGAGCCAATGAGGTTTGTTCTCATGTTACGCATCACGTTTGAGCTTCAGCGAGAGCCAATGAGGTTTGTTCTCATGTTACGCATCGCGTTTGAGCTTCAGCGAGAGCCAATGAGGTTTGTTCTCATGTTACGCATCACGTTTGAGCTTCTGCAAGAGCCAATGAGGTTTGTTCTCATGTTACGCATCGCGTTTGAGCTTCTGCAAGAGCCAATGAGGTTCGTTCTCTTGTTACGCATCACGTTTGAGCTTCAGCAAGAGCCAATGAGGTTTGTTCTCATGTTACGCATCACGTTTGAGCTTCTGCAAGAGCCAATGAGGTTCGTTCTCTTGTTACGCATCACGTTTGAGCTTCTGCAAGAGCCAATGAGGTTTGTTCTCATGTTACGCATCGCGTTTGAGCTTCTGCAAGAGCCAATGAGGTTCGTTCTCTTGTTACGCATCACGTTTGAGCTTCAGCAAAAGCCAATGAGGTTTGTTCTCATGTTACGCATCGCGTTTGAGCTTCTGCAAGAGCCAATGAGGTTCGTTCTCTTGTTACGCATCACGTTTGAGCTTCAGCGAGAGCCAATGAGGTTTGTTCTCATGTTACGCATCACGTTTGAGCTTCAGCAAGAGCCAATGAGGTTTGTTCTCATGTTACGCATCGCGTTTGAGCTTCTGCAAGAGCCAATGAGGTTCGTTCTCTTGTTACGCATCGCGTTTGAGCTTCAGCGAGAGCCAATGAGGTTTGTTCTCATGTTACGCATCACGTTTGAGCTTCAGCGAGAGCCAATGAGGTTCGTTCTCGTGTTACGCATCACGTTTGAGCTTCAGCAAGAGCCAATGAGGTTTGTTCTCGTGTTACGCATCACGTTTGAGCTTCAGCGAGAGCCAATGAGGTTTGTTCTCATGTTACGCATCACGTTTGAGCTTCAGCGAGAGCCAATGAGGTTCGTTCTCATGTTACGCATCACGTTTGAGCTTCTGCAAGAGCCAATGAGGTTCGTTCTCGTGTTACGCATCACGTTTGAGCTTCTGCAAGAGCCAATGAGGTTCGTTCTCGTGTTACGCATCACGTTTGAGCTTCAGCTAGAGCCAATGAGGTTTGTTCTCATGTTACGCATCGCGTTTGAGCTTCAGCGAGAGCCAATGAGGTTTGTTCTCATGTTACGCATCACGTTTGAGCTTCTGCAAGAGCCAATGAGGTTTGTTCTCATGTTACGCATCGCGTTTGAGCTTCTGCAAGAGCCAATGAGGTTCGTTCTCATGTTACGCATCGCGTTTGAGCTTCAGCGAGAGCCAATGAGGTTTGTTCTCATGTTACGCATCACGTTTGAGCTTCAGCGAGAGCCAATGAGGTTCGTTCTCATGTTACGCATCACGTTTGAGCTTCAGCAAGAGCCAATGAGGTTTGTTCTCGTGTTACGCATCACGTTTGAGCTTCAGCGAGAGCCAATGAGGTTCGTTCTCGTGTTACGCATCACGTTTGAGCTTCAGCAAGAGCCAATGAGGTTTGTTCTCGTGTTACGCATCACGTTTGAGCTTCAGCGAGAGCCAATGAGGTTCGTTCTCTTGTTACGCATCGGGTTTGAGCTTCTGCAAGAGCCAATGAGGTTTGTTCTCGTGTTACGCATCACGTTTGAGCTTCAGCGAGAGCCAATGAGGTTCGTTCTCATGTTACGCATCGCGTTTGAGCTTCAGCGAGAGCCAATGAGGTTTGTTCTCAAGTTACGCATCACGTTTGAGCTTCTGCAAGAGCCAATGAGGTTCGTTCTCGTGTTACGCATCACGTTTGAGCTTCAGCAAGAGCCAATGAGGTTCGTTCTCGTGTTACGCATCACGTTTGAGCTTCTGCAAGAGCCAATGAGGTTCGTTCTCGTGTTACGCATCACGTTTGAGCTTCAGCTAGAGCCAATGAGGTTTGTTCTCATGTTACGCATCGCGTTTGAGCTTCAGCGAGAGCCAATGAGGTTTGTTCTCATGTTACGCATCACGTTTGAGCTTCTGCAAGAGCCAATGAGGTTTGTTCTCATGTTACGCATCGCGTTTGAGCTTCTGCAAGAGCCAATGAGGTTCGTTCTCATGTTACGCATCGCGTTTGAGCTTCAGCGAGAGCCAATGAGGTTTGTTCTCATGTTACGCATCACGTTTGAGCTTCAGCAAGAGCCAATGAGGTTTGTTCTCGTGTTACGCATCACGTTTGAGCTTCAGCGAGAGCCAATGAGGTTCGTTCTCGTGTTACGCATCACGTTTGAGCTTCAGCAAGAGCCAATGAGGTTTGTTCTCGTGTTACGCATCACGTTTGAGCTTCAGCGAGAGCCAATGAGGTTCGTTCTCTTGTTACGCATCGGGTTTGAGCTTCTGCAAGAGCCAATGAGGTTTGTTCTCATGTTACGCATCGCGTTTGAGCTTCAGCGAGAGCCAATGAGGTTTGTTCTCAAGTTACGCATCACGTTTGAGCTTCTGCAAGAGCCAATGAGGTTCGTTCTCGTGTTACGCATCACGTTTGAGCTTCAGCGAGAGCCAATGAGGTTTGTTCTCGTGTTACGCATCGCGTTTGAGCTTCAGCGAGAGCCAATGAGGTTCGTTCTCGTGTTACGCATCACGTTTGAGCTTCAGCGAGAGCCAATGAGGTTCGTTCTCGTGTTACGCATCACGTTTGAGCTTCAGCAAGAGCCAATGAGGTTCGTTCTCGTGTTACGCATCACGTTTGAGCTTCAGCAAGAGCCAATGAGGTTCGTTCTCGTGTTACGCATCGCGTTTGAGCTTCAGCGAGAGCCAATGAGGTTCGTTCTCGTGTTACGCATCACGTTTGAGCTTCAGCAAGAGCCAATGAGGTTCGTTCTCGTGTTACGCATCGCGTTTGAGCTTCAGCTAAAGCCAATGAGGTTCGTTCTCGTGTTACGCATCATGTTTGAGCTTCTGCAAGAGCCAATGAGGTTCGTTC
The DNA here is from genome assembly GCF_949319135.1 of Squalius cephalus. Classification (NCBI taxonomy): domain Eukaryota; kingdom Metazoa; phylum Chordata; class Actinopteri; order Cypriniformes; family Leuciscidae; genus Squalius; species Squalius cephalus. The sequence goes on along the minus strand of NC_137138.1, from coordinate 4,996,747 downwards.
TCGTGTTACGCATCGCGTTTGAGCTTCAGCTAGAGCCAATGAGGTTCGTTCTCGTGTTACGCATCGCGTTTGAGCTTCAGCTAGAGCCAATGAGGTTCGTTCTCGTGTTACGCATCATGTTTGAGCTTCTGCAAGAGCCAATGAGGTTCGTTCTCGTGTTACGCATCGCGTTTGAGCTTCAGCAAGAGCCAATGAGGTTCGTTCTCGTGTTACGCATCACGTTTGAGCTTCTGCAAGAGCCAATGAGGTTCATTCTCGTGTTACGCATCGCGCTTGAGCTTCGTTCTCGTGTTACGCATCGCGTTTGAGCTTCAGCTAGAGCCAATGAGGTTCGTTCTCGTGTTACGCATCACGTTTGAGCTTCAGCAAGAGCCAATGAGGTTCGTTCTCGTGTTACGCATCACGTTTGAGCTTCAGCAAGAGCCAATGAGGTTCATTCTCGTGTTACGCATCACGTTTGAGCTTCTGCAAGAGCCAATGAGGTTCGTTCTCGTGTTACGCATCACGTTTGAGTTTTAGCAAGAACCAATGAGGTTCGTTCTCATGTTACGCATCACGTTTGAGCTTCAGCTAGAGCCAATGAGGTTCGTTCTCATGTTACGCATCACGTTTGAGCTTCAGCTAGAGCCAATGAGGTTCGTTCTCGTGTTACGCATCACGTTTGAGCTTCAGCGAGAGCCAATGAGGTTCGTTCTCATGTTACGCATCACGTTTGAGCTTCTGCAAGAGCCAATGAGGTTCATTCTCGTGTTACGCATCGCGCTTGAGCTTCGTTCTCGTGTTACGCATCGCGTTTGAGCTTCAGCTAGAGCCAATGAGGTTTGTTCTCGTGTTACGCATCACGTTTGAGCTTCAGCAAGAGCCAATGAGGTTCGTTCTCGTGTTACGCATCACGTTTGAGCTTCAGCAAGAGCCAATGAGGTTCATTCTCGTGTTACGCATCACGTTTGAGCTTCTGCAAGAGCCAATGAGGTTCGTTCTCGTGTTACGCATCACGTTTGAGTTTTAGCAAGAACCAATGAGGTTCGTTCTCATGTTACGCATCACGTTTGAGCTTCAGCTAGAGCCAATGAGGTTCGTTCTCATGTTACGCATCACGTTTGAGCTTCAGCTAGAGCCAATGAGGTTCGTTCTCGTGTTACGCATCACGTTTGAGCTTCAGCGAGAGCCAATGAGGTTCGTTCTCATGTTACGCATCACGTTTGAGCTTCTGCAAGAGCCAATGAGGTTCATTCTCGTGTTACGCATCGTGCTTGAGCTTCGTTCTCGTGTTACGCATCGCGCTTGAGCTTCAGCAAGAGCCAATGAGGTTCATTCTCGTGTTACGCATCACGTTTGAGTTTTAGCAAGAACCAATGAGGTTCATTCTCATGTTACGCATCACGTTTGAGTTTTAGCAAGAACCAATGAGGTTTGTTCTCGCGCATCAAGCAAGTACGGTTGAGCTTCTATTTACAGTATGTGAGTTGATCAATGTTTATATGTGAATTTGTATTTTGAAGGTAAACAAAAGTCTTACGGATTTGGAACTACATGAATTAACCCTTTAAGAGTGTCTGTCCAAGAAGTACTAATATACCTATTCCCATTAGCATTCCCATTCATCCCAATTAAAACTGCATGGCAATCCCTGGAAATACACAGCCTGGTTGCATATTTTCTTCATGGCGAAACCAAATGCAGTGTGATTGCGCAATCTAGAAAAAACACAAACCAACGGCCTGAAACACACAAAAAAACAAGCAGTTGCAAAAACATCATTATAATATTTTCACACGTTTTTTGTGATTTACTGTGCATGTTGCTTGCAAAATATTATTTTGTCAGACTGCATGGCTTCTTTTCAATGGCTGTCAATGGAGAAAGATGCTTTTTGCCCCTTTAATGTTGTAGTTACAGCACATACCAGCAGGGGCTAACCGACCCATACTAACCACTAACCATAAACCCATGAAACCTCTATACTATTGTTTTAAAGAACCCAGAAACCAATAAACTGATGTAATCCAATGAACCATAGCAACCCAATAGATCTCACCGTATGACCAACATGCACATGAATCATGCACAGCCTGAAAAACAAGTGTGCTTGATTGTATTAAATGTGCACTTGTAGTGTACAACCAATCCATTTAAAAAATCTGCACTTGAAAGAGAGTACATTGAAAATTGTCCATTTTCAGTCATAATCTTTTGTCATGCTTTGAAGAAGTACACTTATCATGATGTGTTGACTAACATACTAAAGCACACGCAAAGAACTAGATTTCAATTTTAACTGTATGTGTGTCATTCAATATTACATTCAAAGCAAATATAATTAAAATGTACTAAATTGCAACTTCATTGCAAATGTGTAATTACAACTATATTTAAATACCTGACACCCAGTTTCTATAGACATGACATTAAAGTATTTTAGTTAACCAAGTTAAGAATTCCATTAAAAAAAAATATGCTAAACTGTACTTCTTTTTCACAAGGGCAATAAGACCAGAAACATGTATTAAGAAAGTAAATGGGTTCGGGATTTTGATTTCATACAGACACTAGTTGTATGATGACATGAGTGTAGTTTTATATTGGTTCATGCTTGTGCGTTCCTCAGTGACCGCATGTAAACAAGATCATGCCATCGGTCATTATTGGCTTCGAAACAATACAGATAGAGACTGAGAGAGAGCCAGCCAGAGACAGAAAGAGAAATGAAATGATATCGGTGGTCCCAGAGCATAGACTTTGCCTTTGGGCAGAGCAGACATGCCCTCAAACCCGAGCTGATTAGAGACTGTCACCACAGCAGGACTCACTAAACACACCTCTCTCTTCATCACTTACTGGACCGGTGACAACACACACGCCAGTCTACGAGAGTCATGATGAGCTGCCGTCGCCTACAGGGAGGCCGTAGACATCTCGCAATCATGCCAAGAAACACTGTGTAGGATTACGCTTCTCTCAATCGTAAGAAATATACTGATGACCTGACTGAGTCGGAACACAATGAAAGATGAACTGAATGAATTTCCAACAAATGCAGATTGCCTCATTGGATTAAATGCAACTTTTATGCAAGACTGATTTTATGTATGTGCAATTTACAAAATCACATTTAAGCCTCAATTTTGTTTCTCCGATCAGTCCTTAGATCCGGTCATCCATTGAGTGTAGAGAGCTTCGAAATAAATCCACAAATCATTTGATGACAAATGTTTGAGTTCATATTGAGATCTCTGTCTTTTGATTGCAAACACTATTAAAATGACAAAAGTTTACTGAGAGTATACTTCAAAGTGTATTTTCATATAAACTAAAAATGTGCTAGTATCAGTATAGACATAAGTTCACTTGTAGTATAGTTGCAGTACAAATGTTAAAAATTTAGTTGTTAACTAATTGTGCACTCAAAGTTTACTACTTAAAAAGTATTCTGTTATACACTAAAAAGTGGGCCAATTTAGTTTAAATAGTACACTTACAAGTATACTACTAGTACATTGATATTAGTACTTGCTACATAAAGTATACTTAAAAATATACTTGAGATTTACTTAAGAATTACAAAGATTTACAGAATTTTAAATGCATTTTATTAATGTTAAATGTAATAATAACAATCTTGAATAATTATAGTATTTTTTACTTTATTAATAATCCTAATAATAATGAATTTAAAAACAGCAAAATTCACATCAGAGATTTAATATATTTACATTATATTAAATGTATTTTATTTCAAATTGTGCTCTGTGAGATTTTCTTTTCTGAAGGGTGTATTTGTGCAAGCGAGGTCAGTATAAGTGCATGAACAGATTTATATTGAATGTGCATGTATTAATTACAGCTACTCCGATTTAATGAAGCCGTTATTGTTTGTATGCCTGTACAGTCAGATGCGTGTGCATTATCTGCTCATTACTGACAGAAGACCATCAGGCATCTCAACTCCACACGCTAATCAGAGAAAACCTCACGTCAATCCACAAACCTCCTACACGATCAATGTATATGCAGATGTGCGGCTCAATTCATATGAAGTTCTGACAGGGAGATGTATGTTAATGATGCCCTTTATATGCAGGGGTCAAAAAACATCCTACTCTTTACACACACACCGAAATATTTGAGTATACACTTCTCTTGTCATACTTTAACTTTAGAAATTGAGTCCGAAATTCAGTAGTTCACTACAGTAAATGCGCAAATGTTTGGGGTCGGTAAGATAAAAAAAAAAAAAAAAAAATAAAAAAATTCTTAATCTTTTCTGCTCATCAAGGCTGTATTTATTTAACAAAAAATGCAGTAAAAACTAAACTTGTGAAATATTATTGCCATTTAAAATAGCTGTTTTCTATATGAATATATTGTAAACTGTAATTTATTCCTGTGATCAAAGCTGAACTTTCAGCATCATTACTCCAGTCTTCAGTGTCACATGATCCCTCAGAAATCATTCTAATATGATAAATTGCTGCTTTAGAAATATTTCTGATTATTATCAATTTTGACATCAGTTCAATATTTTTGTGGAAACCATCTTTGATGATTAGAAAGTTCAAAAGAACAGCATTTATTTGAAATATAATCTTTTGTAACAGAAAAATACCTTTACTGTCACTTTTGTACAATTCAATGCATCCTTGCTGAATAAAAGTATTAATTTCTATTAAAAAAACGTACTGACCCCAAACTTACGAATAGTAGTGGTTATCTACTTTTTTAGTAGCTGATATTGTAGCGAACTACATTTCAAAAGGGTCTGATTGTTGTTAAACTACTTTAAATTAATCTGACTTGAAATCATTACATGCTGTAAGAAGGAAAAACCTCCCAGGTGCAACCGAAGGCAGCAACTGATTCATGAAGTCTGCGAAAGGAAAAGACAGTAAGAGAAAGATAATTAGAGTCAATTAATTTCAAATCAATATATAAAAGCTAAGAGCAAAATTAACAGAGCGAGCGAGCGGGATGTGAGGGCATCTGTACGAAGCACACAGTGGGTGGACGTGCTGCTGGTCAACAGCCGTTAGCTATAACTCACCAACACTAATCAAACACTCGCTAATGTTCCATTACAGCTCTATTAAAAACACTGAGCAACATCAGAAAACTCAAAATCTCAGTGTAAGTGTGAAAACACTTCATCTAGCCAATATATCAACAGATGAATCTAAAGGTAACCCCAGACCGGCTTACTTATGTGATGATCATCACAGCGCAAAAACAGACTTTTTTTTTTTAAAAGAGACAAAATTACATTCTAACATCCATTTAATGTTTTTATATACTCAATAATGTTCTTGACAATACTTACACATTTGTTTATAATGCCACAGGAAACGTTATTGCTTAAAGTTTGCTCTTACGCAGAGAGAATTTACACTAGTCTGTGATCTTGATCTAAAGAGAAACAACAATTGCATATATATATATATTTATATTCATATATATATATATATATATACACACACATTTGATATTTTAATATAATAATATATTACATTACATAAATATTAAATGTATATTATAAAAGTACATATACATATATATATATATATATATATATATATATATATTAAATGCATTATGCATTTTCTCTCAGTAATTTCATTTCTGTGAAGGAGAAACAATAATTTAATATATTATAATATAAGCAGCATATACTATTAAAATACTAAATATATTGTTTAATCCAATATAAATATTAAAATAGTGGTAAATCATCTTCAGTTGGTTTCAGTAATTTCACTGCTTTCTAAGAAAAACATTAAATATACTATAACAACATATAACATAAAATATTATTAAATATATGATATTATCTAATATACACATAAAAATATACTTTATATGGTAAATAAATTGAATGAAAACTTCAGGAACCATCATCAAGTAGGAGAAACAATAAATATGAAATATTTTATAATATAATAATCCATACACTTATGTTACATTAACATTCATATTAAATAATCAAATATAAATATTAAATATAAAAAAATTGATTTCGTGACAAGTCTTCAGAAGCTCTCAGTAATTTCACTGCTTTCTAGGAGAAAGAACAAATAATATTATATTATATTATTCAATTATATAAATTATATTATTAAATATTACATTTGATTTAAAGTTAATAAAAATAATGTTCAAGTCAAGTGATGATCCAGGATCTCCTAAAAACCCCTAAAGTTCCTCTACTAACACCCTGACAGACAGACGAACAGAGAGATGGTGTATTGAGTGCGAGTGTTACTCAGATCTGGTGTGGGAGGGTCCAGTTGTGTGTGTTGTATATTTAGGTGAATGTGCCCGTGGGTTGCCGTGTTGTGGGAGGGTCTGATGCACTAGCCCATCTGCAGGCCAGAATTGTAGGTTGTGCCTGAGAGCGGGGACTCAAACTAAGATAAATAATGAGAGTGAAGCCGACTGAAATAGCCTCCCCCGTCGCCTCTGCGGTTCTGTCCCGCTCAGAGCCCGTCCAGGCCCGACTGCCTCTGCCTCCTCCTCTCTGGTTAGCATCCTGCCTAAATTTGCTCGCTGCGCTCCTGTAATTAAGCGCGAGTGTGTGTGCCAGAGTCTCTGATACACGCTGGCAGCTGGCTTCACTTCACTACTCGTTTCTTCCCTCAGGAGATTCCCATCTATCACGTCTGATCACTTGCAAGGTGCTGGTTTACGACGTGTGCCTTCATGTGGGTGTGTGTGTTATTAGCGAACAAAATCGTTTGTATTACAATGAATTTACTCTGCCATTCAGTCAGACAGACGTACAATATGTACAATAGCACAAGCATGTTTTAGGGAACTTCACAAATGAAATGAGAGTTGGATTAGGAGTGCTCTAACTCTAATTGTACATACGTGCATAATAAAGCAATGAGCAAAATGAGCTGTAAAATAGTTTTAGATAATGTATTACATAACATCGCTGGACATAACTAGCCAAAACTAGCCTTTTTCAATTCTTAAAAAATGCTAAATGTCTTCTTTTGGTGTCAGTGTTTGAGTTAGTCTATAATAGGGCGGCAAAATTAATCGGAATAATGACGTTCCATGTTTCAGTGTTAAGCACGGCACTATGTTCATTTACACGTGAATGATTAAACTCATGATTCAATGTTCTCAGTGTCTTGGAGCAACTCAGTTCACAGTAAATGCTGATCTAATAACGTGCATTTGGGAACGCAACATGTGCCATTAAACCAGCTGTTGTCAACAAAAGACAAGCTTTAAAGTCAGCATGTAATGACTTGAGTCAAGTGAGTGATTGAGCGAGTGAGTGAGTGATTGAGCGAGTGAGTGAGTGGAGTCGAGTGATTGAGCGAGTGAGTGAGTGATTGAGCGAGTGAGTGAGTGGAGTCGAGTGATTGAGCGAGTGAGTGAGTGAGTGTGAGTGGAGTCGAGTGATTGAGCGAGTGAGTGAGTGATTGAGCGAGTGAGTGAGTGGAGTCGAGTGATTGAGCGAGTGAGTGAGTGAGTGTGAGTGGAGTCGAGTGATTGAGCGAATGAGTAAGTGAGTGAGTGTAAGTGGAGTCGAGTGAGTGAGTGATTGAGTGAGTGAGTGAGCGAGTGAGTGAGTGTGAGTGGAGTCGAGTGAGTCAGTGAGTGAGTGAGTGAGTGAGTGAGTGAGTGAGTGAGTGAGCGAGTGAGTGAGCGAGCGAGCGAGTGAGTGAGTGAGTGAGTGAGTGTGAGTGGAGTCGAGTGAGTGAGTGAGCGAGTGAGTGAGTGAATTTGAGTGGAGTCGAGTGAGTGTGTGAGTCGAGTGAGTGTGTGTCGAGTGAGTGAGTGAGTGAGTGTGAGTGGAGTCGAGTGAGTGAGCGAGTGAGTGAGTGAGTGTGAGTGAGTGAGTGATTGAGTGAGCGAGTGAGTGAGTGAGTGAGTGAGTGAGTGAGTGAGAGTGAGTGAGTGAGTGAGTGAGCGAGTGTGTGAGTGGAGTCGAGTGAGTGAGTGAGTGAGTGTGTGAGTGGAGTCGAGTGATTGAGCGAGTGAGCGAGTGATTGAGTGAGTGATTGAGTGAGTGAGCGAGTGAGTGAGTGAGTGTGTGAGTGGAGTCGAGTGATTGAGCGAGTGAGTGAGTGAGTGAGTGGAGTCGAGTGAGTGAGTGATTGAGCGAGTGTGAGTGGAGTCGAGTGATTGAGCGAGTGAGAGAGTGATTGAGTGAGTGATTGAGTGAGTGATTGAGCGAGTGAGTGAGTGAGTGGAGTCGAGTGAGTGTGTGAGTGGAGTCGAGTGATTGAGCGAGTGAGTGAGTGAGTGAGTGAGTGAGTGGAGTCGAGTGATTGAGCGAGTGAGTAAGTGAGTGAGTGAGTGATTGAGCGAGTGAGTGAGTGGAGTCGAGTGAGTGAGTGAGTGAGCAAGTGAGTGAGTGTGTGAGTGGAGTCGAGTGAGTGAGTGGAGTCGAGTGAGTGTGTGAGTGGAGTCGAGTGATTGAGCGAGTGAGTGAGTGGAGTCAAGTGATTGAGCAAGTGAGTGAGTGGAGTCGAGTGATTGAGCGAGTGAGTGAGTGAGTGAGTGGAGTCGAGTGAGTGTGTGAGTGAGTGAGTGAGTGAGTGAGCGTGAGTGGAGTCGAGTGATTGAACGAGTAAGTGAGTGAGTGAGTGAGTGTGAGTGGAGTCGAGTGAGTGAGTGATTGATTGAGCGAGTGTGAGTGAGTGAGTGAGTGTGAGTGGAGTCGAGTGAGTGAGTGAGTGATTGAGTGAGTGAGCGAGCGTGTAAACAAGTGATCACTACTCCCCTCCGTCCGCCCAGTACAGGGGAAAATCATAGCACCCACCCAAACTCCAGCGGCCTGCTCACACTTCTGATTCATGCATTACATAAGGTAAAAACACACATACACACAGAGATCCATGACACAGAGATCAGATATGCATTTTCAGACCTCCTCTAACGTTCCTTCTCAAATGAAAATCACATAGGATGACGGTCTGTCACTCTTAAATATAAAGGTTCTTCAATAGTTATTGGGCTCAGTAGAAAAAGCTCTTATAGTTGTGAATATTCTGTGTTGATGCATTTCCTTTTCAAGTGGTAAGATACTGTTTGAATAGTCAGTAAGCCTTAGTTTAACCACAATGTGCTACTTGCTATTACTAGTCGGTGGTAATAAAGGAATATTTCACCTAAAAATGAACATTTTGTCATCATTTACTCGCCCTGTAGTTCCAAACTCAAATGGCTTTCTGTTCTTTTTCTTTCTGTGAAACAAGTAAACAAGTTGAGTCATGAATATTTTTGGTCCGTTTTCCCGTAAGACAATGACAATACATTTTAAATGAAATTTATGTTTTCTGAAATGTTTAAAATATGCCTATTAAATACATATAATATTGCATAAATGCAATGCATATAAAGCATATATGCAAATAAATAGTTATTGCCAGTAGTTTCTTACCTTAAAAGATTATATATATACTACAATGTACAGTATACCCCCAATGTTTGTTTAAATTAAATGTCTACAGTGTAATATTTCTTTAAGGAATAGGTTTACAACATTCTGTAATTATTTTGTTGTTCTAAACCTGTATGACTTTCCGATTCCCATTGTTCTTCTAAATATTTTTGGCCGGACTATACCTTTACATTTTCAGCACAGTATTCACAATACACATTGCACGGATGGTATTTTTAATTGCTTTGATAGTAGCAGACTACAATACGCTCAGAAAACTTGATGTGGATTATGAACATGCAATTTCCCTCTGGAGTCTAGACACACACGCGCGCCACACGGGTCTCCCATCTCAAACCCGATCTTTCATTGTGCCGTTCATAAAAGTGCTTCTGCAGGACGGCGGTCGGCTAAACGAGTGTTGCCAACGGTGAGCAGTCGTGCCCGAGAGTCCACACTGAAACAGGCTATTTTAACATCTCACCACCAAAGATGGCCTTACCCATAATCCCTCAGCGACCAGCCACGCCCTCCCTCCCCGCCAGGCTTCTGATAGCTAGCCGGAGTGATTACTAGTTTAACTTCCAGTGGTCACCCGTGGACTAGTCTGAGTCTCAGACGGCACACACCCACAGTCCACTCGCTGACCGTCTGACGCAAAACTGGACAGAACCTGTGAAAACCACAAGCTCCAATCGGATTGACCTGCAGGAGTCACATTCACAGGTTTAATTAGCTGGGAAACACTAAAGGAGGAGACACTACAGGTGAATAGGGTAAAAAACATTAACTAACTCATCTCAACATACTTTCCCCAGTTGATTAATCACAGCACATTAACACTGTTTTGTATTACAAGTTTGCTGAAATGTTATGTTTAAATATGCAAATAAGGCATTATCTATTCAAAAAAACACTATTTGACATACAGTAGTGGACAAACGTGATGTCCGGCCTAGGAACATTGACATCTTTACCCTTTATTCAAATATTATTACAATTTTGTTAAAGCATTTTACATAGTGCTTTGAGTTAATTGTTTTATTTGTGATAATAACGCAATGAAACATGACAAATTTGTGATAATAACGCAATGAAACATGACAAATTGTGCCGACATAATTTTTGACAAGACTGTCCAAGAGAGAAAAAACAGAATATTAATACCTGATTATGTTGTGGTCAATGTATGCTTTTTCCTGTCAGCTTTTTATTCTAAGATTTTTTTTTTATTTTTTTTTTTGCATAGCTGTAGTTTGCCTTTTTTGTCTTTTTTCGTCAGATACCTTAACCAAGTTTAGTGTTTTGTTCTTCCCTCATAATGTACATTTCCAGAACAGAAATATGAACACTGGATAAAGCCAGGTTCAAAATTGTTGTTTCGTTTTGTTGCTGTAAAGTTGTAAAACGGTAAAGTTTGGTGTATATAAAGCTGCTGAAATGGAGATTTCTGACTCATGACCTTTAAAGATATGGATCGTGATTGAAATCTATAGACTCAAGTTGAGAAAGTGCAATAAAATAAGCACTTAATGTGTATTTTAGACGTTTTCTTTCCACTAGTGTGAAAGAAGAAAAGTGATTGAAGCAAAATAGCCCAACATTTTTCCTGTAGTGTCTTGCCTTAAAAGGTGGAGTTGATTTTATTAAATATGTAAATGAATAAATCTTCACCTCATTCAATTCATGTGTTTTTTTTTTATCATCCTTATAACAATTATCATTAGTGTTGGTCAAAGCTACTCATGTGAATGTGGAGGATGATGTTATGGATGACTCCAGAGTCAGTCTGGCTACACAACAGACTGAACTTTCTGCTCTACACACCACATCAAGAGGAAAAGAAAAAAAAAAGAGTATAAAGAAGTTGGTAACCTTTATAAAACTACATCACACTTCCTGTCATTTAAATAACAGAAACTCTCGAAATGACAGGAGGAAATGAAAACTATTTGCATTCAAGTGTGTGTGGATTTGATAGCAGTGGTGGGTCCAAAATTAACACTCGCCAAACACCAGATGCGACAACAAAATTAGGTTTGGGAAGTTAATAAAACTCGACAGGTTGCAAATCCATGATATTCAAACTGTCTACTTGATGATCGTTCCTTAATGAAAATATCTCTCTTTTTTTTTCCTGTGGTGGCCTTTTCAAAACGGTTTATGTTTGGCTAACAGTTTGCCACAAATGTTTGCAAGAAGTTTAAGGCCCTTCTTTAAAGATGGTGAATTTGCTGCAATGACAACGAACCTCCTGAAAATGGATTCAACAATCACATTTCATTATTCATTCAGATCTCAGTGGTTATTGAAAAACAAAACATTTAAGCCAAGTTAAAGCCAAAAACTATCTAAAAACTGTTATTCATTTATGTGCAATAACACTGACTCCAGCAACATACATGTGGAATCTTCTTTGCCATCAAAATCTCATGTTCAAGTCTTTGTAAACAGGTGCAGTTTCAGTGATGGCTGAACATTGATCTTATACAGTACATGATGCTGCGAGTCAGATAAACACAATAACTCATTACATGCTTTATGTGCAATGTTTCTAGCACATCTGATTTGCAAGAAGAAAAAGAAAAGATTTTGCACCAAAATATATAAATCTGATCAAAAATATAAATTTTAGGGCTTGCGAGAAATATTTTTGCCCATTAAATACCACCCACCATTGGCAAGTGTGGCAAAAATGTCATTTTTGTACTGTGTCTGTGGGAAGACGTACCCAAACACTTGAGTAAGAACACCAGCAACTCCAGCGGGCAGGTTTAGACATGAGATCACAGTGAGGGGGTTTAACTCAGCACAGCTCAACCAGACTAGACCCACCCACCCCGAGAGAGAGAGAGAGAGAGAGAGAGAGAGACAGAGAGAGAGAGAGAGAGAGAGAGAGAGAGAGAGAGAGAGAGAGAGAGAGAGAGAGAGAGAAATGGGATGGGATGGGATGGGAACGGGGGTCGAATGGAGAGGAGAGGGCCGTGTGTGAGTGTGTGTATGTGTGTGAGTGTGAAAGTGTGTAGGAGAGGCTAAGAAAAACATTCCGACCTGGCAGCAATATCACGGGAGAGGGCGAGAGAGAGAGAGGGCGAGAGAGAGAGAGAGAGAGAGAGAGAGAGAGAGAGAGAGAGAGAGAGAGAGAGAGAGAGAGGACTGGAGGAGGGTGAGGTAATCTATGAGTGTGTGGTTGGATTACATTCCTTGCCTTGTCCTCTCATGCAGTGGGTTGTGGGACCAGAGAGAGAGAGAGGGAGAGAGAGACAGAGGGATGGCTGGTGTGAACCAGTTGGACCACTCTAGGGGTGTAGTCGACACCGACAGCCACTAACAGTACAGTATATTCCACTACTGCACACCATTTCTCAGAATTTCTAGTACAACCACACACACACACACATTATTATTATTATATGCATTCATAATTTAATTTAATTTGAATTATTTACATTTTATAAATTATATTCAATTTTCTTTTTTAGACATAATATTCTATAGCAGAAATACATATATACATGTGTAAAAGCGTAAATAATTTTACACAAGATTATGAATGCATGCATATAATCTAAATATATATATATATATATATATATATACACACACACACACACAAGAGAGAGATATAGTGTCGCTGTCATGCGGAAACCTCTATATTTCGTCTATTGGTCACCCTTTACATCTGTCTGTGGGTAGAGCCGCTCCTTCCTATACGCAAACTACGTAAGTTGCGTAAGGCCCCTGAACCACCAGGGGCCCCCTTGCTCATCACAATATAAATGTATATACATGAAAATGTTTCCATAATGTGAATATTTCTTTATAACATGCAAATATATGTGCGGTGTCAACTAAGGACTCGTGTGGAAATATTTTTTAATAATGATTTATATTTATTTAATAACTGTTTTGGACTCGGAAATCTTGCAGTGCGGCAGATAATAACACGCGTCTTGACATGGCTATGGCTGCAAAACAAAGCTATCCTTCTGGAACTGAATTTAGCGCGCATTTAGAAAGCCAATTCGGCTGTGTGTTATAGTTTTTCTGACAGCTAGATGGTGCCAGAGCATTGCTATTATAAATTGCATTTATTTAGTTGTCAACGAAAATTTGGTTTTAAATTTTACTTACTGCCAATCTGAAGTGTTATAATGGGTTTCCCTTTATATATTTATAAACGTTTTTCATAACTTGCAGTTAGTTTCCATTCCAGTAGGGTGAATTCAGGTTGATTGTGACACTTCTTGCCATTGAGATGACTGGGAAAAGTGTCCCATTTAGGGCTGCACGATTATTCGCAATTAACTTGAAATCGCGCTTAAACCGATTTGGCTTATTGCGATTATGAAATCGCAAAGCACTGCGAGTTTGAGTTACTTATAACGTGCATTTGAAAAAGCAACACGCGTCAAACATCTTTCCAAACTTGAGAAGCATTTATGAACCCCATGTCCAACAAAAGACAACATTTAATAAATCAAAGCGTTTCAATCTTCTATTTATTCAGCTACAGTGATAGTATGATTCCCATATCTTCTGCGGGGCATATTTGGAGATTCTGCGTGAGACGCCCTCTGGTGTTCAGATGGAGCATTTACTACTGATCACAGAGCCGTGCTTCACTGACAAGCTGCGCATAAAATAATCGCAGCCCATGCCAAATCCTGTTTCGATTAATCGTGCAGCCCTAGTCCCACTCAACCTGAATTCACCCCTGTAGAAATCTGGCATTGTAATTATTACTTTATGGAAATTTGGGGGTTTTAAGAACGCACTGAAAGGGGACCCTTCACAAAAGTTTTGCTTAGAGCCCCCAGAAGTGTAGGATCAGCACTGTCTGTGGGTTGTGCAAATATCTAACCAATGACTAAACCTTGTCCTCAAACCTCATAACTCCACCCACGTTCAGGGGCGCCAAAAATTAATTAATTTATTTACAAATACATTTACACAGCCTCAAGTCGTTTCAAACCTGTATGAACCTGTATGAACACAAAAGATGCTATTTTGAAGAATGTTGTCTATAACAAGATGTCTCCGCAAATGTATTGTCCTTTAGTTTTCAGACACCTGGTAGCACTGCCAGACCGGTGAATGTAGTGAAGCTATTTAAGCTGTGCATAGAAAAAATGTCATGCAAGTTTTGCGTCATCTGATCGGCCTTTATAGAGACCCCCAATCAAACTTTAAAAAGCTATTATCATCAGCCGATAACGATCAGAGCCCGATCAATCAGAGCACCCTTACAAATTTTATTGTATTGTTTTACCCTTGTTCTCAGAAAATGAAAACCCATCTATCACATCTGCATATTTAATTCAAATCATTTTCCACCAACAACTTTGCTTTTAAGAGTTTAGTGTTGATCATCAGGGAGACGACAAAGTCATCTATAAGCATGTCATATTGTGCAAAAAGCATGCAAATATTTCTGAAACAATGGGCATTTGTGATACTTAAAATACTAGCTGTGAAATTATCGATAGGAAGGCCATTTTTAATCTTTCTATTCCAAAAATATTAAAAATGTCATTTTAGAGTGCGATCAAACCAACAAATTTTGATTAGTTTGTTCATAAAAACAATAAAAATGACTCAAATAAATCTATAGGGTCAAAAAGGCCCAGAGTTAAAGAAACTCCCCTGTACGTGTCACTAGGAGGGAGATGTTTGCTACCCATGTACTGCTGTGGGAACCACACACACACACAGGCACTGCAGGAAAGGAAGTGGTTGATTTTTTTTGCAGTTTCAGCTGAAAAAGTAAGTCCTCATTTATAAGTCTGTCATTTGAAAAAATCAGTGATCATAAAACAGAAAGAGAAAGGCCGTGAGCAGAAAAAAACTAGGCCGTGTCATTCATGTTTCTGAAACACAATAATCAAAGAGATTTAAAAGATGCACGAAAGTATAGCTTACATCTACTCTACATCTCACAGCTAATGACATTAATAGTACTTTTAGCAAATGTTTAAAATGAGATGAAGACTCTCGTCATATTAGAAGTCAAGAAAAACGCTCACGAATTGATCGTTTCTGGCATCATGTTTCTGTGTGATGCTGCATCCACACCGATGCGTGTCAGTATAAAGAGTTTAAGACCACCGCTTCATCGGCCAACGAAACAAACAAAAATGACGTTTCTGTTTCTGATAATTCAATAGGCGTTGTTGATATGTGAATGTGGGCAGTCATGCGTTAACATATTCCTCTGTCTGACGACTTGCGGAAGTTCAGAACGAGTCATTTGAGTATCTTTGTTTCAATGAATCTCTTTTTAACCTGAGGAAGAAGTTTGAGTTCTGAAAGTTACAGTATGTTTTCAGTGTCAGACATCAAACTCTTTTATCTCAGAAGATCAAGAGAGATTAGAGTCCTCATGATGAGTCCTTTAAGAGAGAAAGAAAAAAGGTTTGGCAAAAAGGTTCTGTGTCTTAAATGATTGCATAATGCCTTTATGTTTAACAGAATATTTAAAAATTTTCTAGTGATAAACTATGTTTAATTCATAAAATTGAATCAGAATTCAAATTAAATCCATAAAATGATCCAATGAAGGAAGGTTCTATACATGCAGCCACTGGCGGAACCCTTTAAGGTTCCGTTTGGAACCCTTTCTTCTGTGACATCACTTGATTAATGATACGCCACTGAATTAAAATCCACCTCCAGGGATCAAAGTGCTTGAGAGTGATTTGAGCTGGGTAAACATGTATTAATCTCGATCTTTAAATGATGACGTTTGCGCAGTGTGAATGACACAGTAATGTGTTTTTAGCGCTGTTCACTTGATGCATTGTATAATTATCTGCGCGGTGCACACCTGCATTCACAAACACCTTACTCATGAGCCTCACAGAAACATGCCCGCTCCCTTCTTTAGGTGGGTATTAATGGAGCGGCCCACATATATCCAGCCCCTCCCTGACTTTAATACGACACTGAATGCTGGGAACGCAGCCATGAAAAGAATCAACACGTATTTACACACACACACCCACATACACATCTTCTACGGGGGCTGCGGTCAATGTATACAATAAATATGAGGCCTATTTAGCTATACGAGGATACACTTACAAAATAAGCACTACGGTATTATTCTTTACCTAGGAGTAGCATAAAAATAACACAGTGTATATGAATATGATAATCACATAGTACCATAGTATATTAATAAAACAGCATACGTATTGGATAAGTATTAAGGAAATAATAATCAATAAATATTATTCAATATGTACATCTTTTTTCATTCAGTAAATAATAAATAAATAAATTCCAGTGTTTTTTGTTTTTTAATAATAGTAATTAATATATTAGTAATTAACAAAGTTAGTACCTGTAAATGTTCATTCTGACCTCTCACAAGGCAAGGAGACACATTCAGAAATGTTTATGAATAAAATTAATAATATACATATATTTAAGGTGAATTTTAATATTTTGCCTATATATTAAAAAAAAACTTTCTCTGACTTAAGTACAAAAAACAATGTATAATTCATCTGCGATACCTAAAATATGGCGAATACAGTATGTTCAGCATTTATTCAGAATATACAGTGTAAAATGTGGTCAACAATTAATTAACATCTAAATGTACTGGTTATATTTTACTCACAAATATTATTTAATATGACTAAATAAATTAGATTTCAGCAATACAAGTCATTTCTAAAGGTCAGATCAGGTAGAAAGAGCTTATACTATATCAAAACAGCATCATTTCACCAACAGAACTGCAACAGTATATTTATGTAGGTGCTTTAATAAATGAACTTTGCCTAATTGAACAATACACTCACAAAACATATTTCTCAGTAGTAAAACTTCAAATATGCTCCTCTGACTTACAGGAAAAAATACATTAAATTGTTCACCTTGTGAATAGATGCATAAAATACATAACACTGTGTGTGTGTATGTGTGTGTTTATGAGATTATCAGAATGTAAACATGTTGCTGAGTATGTTGGTATTAGTGCATAACACACTGCCAGTGTCTGCAGGTACGCAGGGAGGGTTTGTGCTTGGTGTGTGTGTGTGCGTGTGTGTGAGGTGCATGTCAGGTGGACACGTGCGGCCGGCTGCCAACATACTTTTGGTTTGGAGGGAGGGCTGGGTGGGTGTGAACTTTTGTTTAGTGTCTCTCTCTCTCTCTCTCTCTCTCTCTCTCTCTCTCTCTCTCTGTCTCTCTTTCCCTCTCCCTGATACACGACACACCTTCTGTGCAAAACGCAACTCCTCTGCTTATCTCTCTCCCCCTGTCGCTCTCTCTCTCTCTCGTCTGTGTTCACTTTCACATGTTTGAATCGGAGGATAGCAGTCTGTTTCCTGACACGCAGAGACTTCTCTCCAAGAAGCAACTCCACCAGCAACACCTAAAGGTCAGCAACCACTACTTTCTGTCTCTCTGTCTTTCGCTCGAAGTTAGTTTCTCTCAGTGCCTGTCTAACTGCTCCATCACTGTCTGTGGTGAAATGTAAAGGGTTTGTGATGGCATTTTTTCAGCTCGTCTTGTGCATATGTCATGTAAAGTGCATTAGATTCTGCGGGACCCCCCCCACCCCCTCGTTCTCACCGTCTGTTTAATTAGAAAGTCTAATACAGTAAAATGAGATGACAGGGCAGGGACAGGGGTCTGATGCTATCTCAGCATCACTCAGTGTTGCCCTGCAAGAGATCTCCAGTTTAAGACTAATCAGGCTGTGACCAACATTATCCATTACGCCACGACAGCGACTCAACAAAAAATGCATGAGAACCAAATTAAAATATGAGGAAAGTTTACATAATAAGTCAGAAATTACCTGCACTTGAGAAAAAAAAAAAAAAAAACTAATGATTTTTAGACTTTCATTATACATCACTTGAATAGCATTGCAAGGGTCTCATTCTTCAAGTCAGTAATGTAACGATCATAACAAAAGTACTTTAGTAAAAAAAAAAAAATGGTTCTGTTTTGTTAGGGTTTTATTGTTGTATATTTATTGGGAACAGTATAAACATTCATTGAAAATGAAAAGTCAATTATTATTTAAGATTTCTGAATGATTTTCAACATTTCAAATGTTAATGTCTTCCACTATAAAAAAATAAAAAAAAAGATTCTTTAAATGAAGAAAAAAATGAAAAATTCCAAAAATGAACGATTTTAAGTGAACGTTCTAAAGAAAAAAATCTTTGAATTTTATGTATACATTTTTTGATTAAATTTTTTTTGGACAAGATTGCTTTGAAAACACTGATCAGCATGTTTAAACTATCTGCTGTGACTTTTATTCTGCGGAAACTTCACATACGATGTCTAAGACGGAATACAGGAAACATCATTCATCTGCTCTCTTTGTGAACATAAGCCGAGACTCAATCAAGAATCTGGAGGATTAAATGCTGAAGTATTCAAACATGTAGATTCAGTGCACTCGGGTAAACTGTGTGAATACAGTATCCACACACAGAGAGAGAGAGAGAGAGAGAGAGAGAGAGAGAGAGAGAGAGAGAGGGGGAGCTTTGTTCGGTGTGGTCAGGGACACCGTATATCAGGTGAATGGGCAGATGACCGCCGGTCTCAATTATTCATTCATTTTAATTGTGGCTGTGACGGGTACCAGATTTCCTTTCAATGCCAAGCAGCCGCTTTCAGATCCATCACGGCATGTTCGAGCAGCCCTGATTAACCTGACATTAACAGGCCGTGATTACATAAAAACTCCTGCGGTGGGAGTCCAAACCTCAGCGAGCGAGAGAGAAGCAGCGGAGAGCAGTGTGAGGGAGTGGGGTTATGCCGGGATACGCACCACACCTTTGTCTGTCGAGTCACTAGGACAAGGTTTATCAAAGTTGAACCTGATCCGAAACAGTCTTTTGTTACATGGCAGATACTTTTACACTGGCGTGTTCTCAAACATTAGAGAGTGTGGTGCGCTCCACGCGGGAGGGTGTGGGAACGAGGTAACAAGAACAAAGATTGGGATCTCAGTGTGGTTCTAGATCACTGCTGGGAACAGATACAGAACAGATCCCACATACGCACACACATAGAGAGATACAGACATACACACAAACACAGCTCAGAACAACACTGGGGTTTTAGAACATCAGTGGTGACAACTAATTTAATATATATGTATATAAATTAAATATATAAATATATATGTTAAATACATGAAACGGGTGGTATAACCATGTAGAATGCAACAACATGTAGAAGCAACAGGACGTTTCTGAATGGTTAGTTGATGAATTTATGTAGCTGATGTGTAGTTATCTTCTAGTCATTGATTAGCATATTCTGTCTTGATAATCTATAAATCGTGTTCCGGGGGCGGGGTTTATGTAAATTCTAGGGTTAGTGATGTCACTAACCCGGGAGGAAGCTCGTGTAGTCTCTACCAGCCGTTTGTTGTAGTCCTTAAAAAGCGATTTCTTTAAAAGCAAATATCTCCCTTTGCTTTGAACTTTGAGCGTTGGAACTTTGCAGATGTTGTTTATGATCAAACAGCAACATTACACACTAACTAAAGTTAAAAAAGTGAAATCGTCACATGATCCTTCAGAAATCATTCTAATATGATGATTTGCTGCTCAACAAACATTTATGATTATTATCAATGTTGAAAATGAGTTGTGGCGCTTCATATTTTGGTCAAAACTGTGATCCTTTTTTTCAGGATTCTTTGATGAATAGAATAGCATTTATATGAAATACAATATTTTACTATCACTTTTGATCAGTTTAAATCATCCTTGCTGAATAAAAGTATTAATTTCTTTAAAAAAAAAAAACAACCTTACTGACATTCGCTTTATGGAAATCAGTCAGTATGTCCAAACAATAGCTTGTTTATATAATTTATAATATTGAAGACAAATATGGTTTGACTGACTGTCTGGAATAGAGACTTGATGTTTAGTCACTGAACAAAACAGATATTGATGAGGGATTGTGATGTGAGCAGATATACATGTTGATTTACATATAGTGTTGCTCATGGCTGGTGCAAACGCATTGCTTCTTTTTGGGTCCGAATCATTTTTGATTAATAATAAAATAATAAAAATAGTACTTTATATGATAATTCAGCTACTGAAAATAACATTTTGATTCGATAAAGAAGTGTTAAAGAGACTACAAATCAGTGTTTAATTAAATAATTTATCATTGTCCCAGGCAACCGATGTCCCACATATATGTGCTAGTTTCATTTTTGCAAAAAAAAAAAGAGTGAAATTATTTAGTCAGATCTATTCACCAAATCTTTCAGTGCTAGTTTCATTATCACAAAATGAACCCCCTCAGGTTGAAACAAACCCCATCATCCTGTCAGGGTTTATTTTGTGATAATAACCAGCTGATCATTTCTTTTAATTTCGTTTTAACAGTTGTGAGAGGAAATCTGTGGTTTGATGTTACTTAATGGAGACTCTTCTATGAATGTGTGTGTGTTTGTAAGCAGTGAATTAATCTAATAAAGAGTAGGTTTGTCCAGTTCAAGACCAAAAGAGAAAGTTAGGGGATTCACATCCGCACACACAACATGTCTGTTTCTGATGACACAGCCGCCCAACAGCACACTCAAACAGAGAGTGAAATAGTGCCTGTCTATATGTCATTCTCTTTCCTCTCTCTTCATCTTCAAAAAAAAAAAAGCATTTGTGGTGATTTAGGTAACGCTTATCTTTCAAAGTGTGAGGACTGACCTCACCTTTACACAGAGTGAGAGACAGTTAAACTCTCCCTGACCAATTTCTTTTCTGCTGCATAAAACCGTTCTAATGAACGTTCTGAGGTCACGACTGAATCTTTTATTAACCTGCTCTGGATAACCAGCTGTTAAACTGATTCATTCAAAAGTTAAACAGTTAACTGGGTATTTACAGCCATCCATTTAAGTACCTGATGCTGATGTCATAGCATGCTCATTTTAATAGCAACTGACCATGTCACATGGTCATGTAATTTCACTATCACTATGGTCACGGTGAGTTGAGCTGAGCTGTTATTTATAAACTGTGACGGCTGGGATTATATGATATATCTTTAAGAATTCAACAAGTGTTTTTCTTTAGAAGCTCCTACACATCACAAGGACACATGACTAATCGCCCATAACAAACAGGAAATTAACCATAATATAGGTCAAAGTCTCCAGAAAGAAGAAAAGGTTTTAATGCGTCTACAATGACTCTCTACAGCTGATCTGTTTAATAGAAACCAAACGGATTAATTCAAACATGATCGGCCCTTTAGGATCATAATCTGATCTAGATAAGACATTCTACAATAATTACTGTTTAACAAGACTTTACAGTTCTATAACTAGACTTTACAATAACATAATCAGACTTATAGTAGACTTATGATAACAACATTTTACTGTTCTATCACTATATCATATTATAATTATATTTTATCATAACTGTACCAAACCTGATTAGACATTACTATAATCTGTTCAATTTCTAATCTATAACTAGACAATACTATAACCAAACCTGATCAGACTATACTATAATAATCTGTTTAACATCTAGACTAATCAAAAACTAGACTGTACTATAAGCTAATTTTATTAGACTTGCTAAAACTTAACTTTACTATTCTATCATTAGACTAAACTAGAGCTATTCTTCACTCTAACCAAAGCAGATTAGACTAAACTATAATGTGTTCTATATCTAGACTACTTAATAACTAGACTATTCTATAACCAAACTTTTTATTAGACTAACTATAACTAAACTTTACTGTTCTACCACTAGACTATACTTAACCAAACCTGATTAGATTAGACTACACTATACTGTTCAGTCACCCGTAACCAGACTTTACTATGCTATGCCATACTAAACGTAACTTTTGTATAACTAGACTATACTTCATTATTCTATACTTTATCATAGTAAACTTTAATAGACTTTACATACTACAACTATTCTGTTCTATAGCTAGACTAGACTACAACTAAACTTAATGATACTGCATTTTCAAGTGTATTCTGTTCTCCAGCTATACTACTTCCTGTACTGTTACACAGTTTAGTTTCTTTCAGCTGACATGTCTTTCTTCTCATTTAAGCCCGATCTGTTAGATTTCAGCGTTGGGCCGTGTGTGTTTGACTGATTTCCTCTGGTCTTCTATGAAAAGTGAGTGTGATGTGAGAGCAGCTGATTGAGGAACATCTAAACTCCTGTAGGTGTTTCCTGTGTGAGAAGAGTCACTGTAACCAGTGGCAACTCCCAGACTGTCTCCTCTCTCTCTGTTGCTCTGGGTAAATTACAGAAGCCCAAACACACACACACACACACACACACACTAGAAATGATCACACACACACAGACACAAAGTATTATTGAGGGCAACGCACCACAACACACCGTTACGTAGAGAGACCAAGCTCAGTTAACCACACACACACAAACACACACAGAGAGAGAGGGAAAGCGGGCCGTTTTGTAATGTTGCTGTAAGATTTTGGTTTTGAAACTGGGTCCACCCACTGGTGTGAGAAAAGAGGAGAGGCACAGAGGAGGGGTGTATGGAGAGAAAGACAGCGATAGAAATGAGTGTGTGGGCTATCACTCACTCACTCACTCAGTTTAAAATAAGGACACATTGATCCACCCACCCTAAGCACACACACACACACACACACACACACACACTGGAGCAGATACCTCAGCAGAAGAGTTTAGGCATCACAGCGGGCCGCTCTCGGGCCTGATGGACCGACAGTCGGGTTGTATTGTGTGACCGCAGGAAGATTGAGGAATTATCTCAGTGTTTGGAAGCTGCTTGTTATAGTATTGTGGATATAAACAGGTTTCCAATAGCCGATATGTATTACACAGCAGTGTGGCCGATATCCTGCAAATATACAATGAAAAACAACACATTTTACACAACATTTACTCCAAAATAGAAGGAAATGTTTACCATATATTGTCAAAGATGAAGTCTTGGCCTGGCAGGTCATGCCGGGCGATCCAAATTAATTCCAGCTTGGGTCATCTCCCGATACGGTTCCCACAAATAAAAGAAAATCTAATTTCAGACTGTCACTGTTCAAACTTTATTCATACATTTATAAATGATAAAATATATAAAATATTAAATTAATATGTTTATTATTAACAATATACTAATTAAATGAATATATTTAATTTTTATTAGATAGATTTTTATTTTTATTTTAAAAATGTAAATATTATTCATAAACATTAATTTTACAAAAAAGTTATATATATATATATATATATATATACACACACACACACACAAATATATTTATAAAATAATAAAAAATGTTACAAAATTATATATTGATTTTGGAACAAACTTTAAGGGGGAGATCTATTACTAAAACCATTAATATGTAAAAAATACATAATAAGACTAGTCGCTGATGATGTCATTGATGAGCAAATAAGCCTGAACCTCGAGCTGAGACTCGAACACGGGTTGCCTTGTGCTCAGCTCTGGCATACTGACACAGCGCTCATACATAACGGCTTATTCTCATCAGTTCTTTTGTCTTTGGGTCGTTATATTTCTCACAGATTTCTGCTCGTTCTAAATCAGATACAGATAAAGTTACATTACATTTGTATGATTGCATTAGTGAGAGAGCGATTGCGTGAGAATTAATTTTACCTGGCAGCGTCTCTCTACTAATAGTGAAGCTCTGGGTTTTAAGTTACTAAGAAATATATGCTAGAACTTTTCAGATTCTAAGCTATTTTATTGATAAATCACAGAACCAAGTTTATAATACATTTCTGCAGTACTGAATGATTCTGTGTGTGTGCGATCTTCACGTGATCTGCGAGCTACTGTCTATATGCGTGTAAGCTACAATGCAGCAGCAGTTTAGAACGGCGATTAACTTGCGTGTACAATAAGCTGAGTAAAACTTGAATTCACATGATCAATTTTGAGCATCCAGATGGTTTAATGAAACACATCTAGTGGAGCGCTCTCTGAGTATGCATTTATTAGTCAATTTAAAGGAAACGGAGTGTAAAAGTTGACTTTAACCTGTTGCGCCCTCTATAGGCTATGATCAACAACTAGTCGATGTCAAGCTTAAAGCGTCATGGCAGAGCATTAAAGTCAACTAGTCTGTTCAACCCCTAATATATATAGAGTATAAATATAAAACAAATAGTAAATGAAAATGTATGTGATTTTATTACCAAATCAGTTAATATGTCAAATTAAGCAATATTATTTGTCTGGTTAATTGTTCTGTTAAATATATTAATTGTTCTGTTAATTGTTAATAAAAAAACATTTATATGTTTATATATCGGTCCATCACTACATATAAAGTTTTTTTTTTTAGGCATGCTGAATATCCAGTGCCATTATACATGTAGATTGCAATGAACTGTGTGCATGAGAGCATGATGCGTGTGATATGCGCTTGCATTTTTTAGCATGAAGCGACATATGTGCATACAGTTAGTTTGTGACTGATCACTATGAAAGCTTGCATCTTGTATGTGTGTCTATGTGTGTGTGTGAGTGCGCTTTGACAGACATCTGTCTCCTGTGCCCTGCAGCCTGGTTGCTTTTAATTAGGTAGAGCCAGAGGGCCTGAGGGCAGACAGGGGCTAGTCATAATCACTCTCACACACACACACACACACACACACACACACACACACACACACGGGCCAGCCTCCCCCTCACAATCCTCCACAAAAATGTCCTTTCAGAAGGAGCATCTCAAAAACACAAAAACACACACCCTCACACACTCCATCTGTCGCAAACACGTGTGAGATCTGTGTTTTACATGCATGATTAGTTTGATTAACGACATATTAGGGGATGTACATCACACTACATTTGAGCTTGAGCGCTGGAGTATCTAAC
This sequence comes from Squalius cephalus, assembly GCF_949319135.1. Classification (NCBI taxonomy): domain Eukaryota; kingdom Metazoa; phylum Chordata; class Actinopteri; order Cypriniformes; family Leuciscidae; genus Squalius; species Squalius cephalus. Next base: position 4,971,465 of record NC_137138.1, on the reverse strand, counting down.
GTCAAGTATGTCGCAATGACCGTATTCACATATGAACACCAGCACAATGCCGTAATCACCAACAGGATACTCTGGTTTTCCTATAAGCCGCAACTTTCTGGGTTGAAGGTGTGTCAATTACAAAATAATTGCTAAAGTTAATTGGTTTCAGTCATAATCATTTGTAATTCCTGCAGCTTAAACAGTAGAGCGTCGTGTTAGCAATGCCTACGAATGCATGAACTAATCAAATTTACACCTTCAATACAATAGCAAACAGCGTCTGCTAAATGTAAATGTCCATGTTTAATGTACAATTTAGCTTGTATGCATTTCGATAGGCTTGCACAACAGAAAAAACTATATTTCCCATCATACACCTCTAAAGCAATTAATACTTGAATCATTATCATATATGTAGTTCACACTCACACACACAGACTGACAAGCCTGACCAAGACAAAAACACAGATAAAGACTTTCTTATCAGCAGCATTTCCAAAAATGATCACTGTTTCTCTCTCTCTGTGTGTGTGTGTGTGTGTGTGTGTGTGTGTGTGTGTGTGTGTGTGTGTGTGTATGTGTGTAGAAGATACCAGATAACGCAGATGAAGCCGACCAAAAGACACAACACATCCAGTAAAAACAGGAGTTGATGTGTGGAGGGGTTCACAGATGACCTTGTCACATATTTTGGGCTCTCTCTGTGTGTGTGTGTGTGTGTGTGTGTGTGTGTGTGTGTGTGTGTGTGTGTGTGTGTGTGTGTGTGTGTGTGTGTGTGTGTGTGTGGGTGTGTGTGTGTCGTCCTTGGACGGCTGTTTCCCACCCTAGTTGGTGGGTTTGTCTGTAAGTGGGCAGAGATGACAAATTTTTCCCACAAGGCCACACCCTTGAGCGCCAAAGCCCCCACTCCCACAATACATCTGTGCACGCCGTCCCAAATCGCAAATCCAAAGGCTTAGGATATCAAACTGATGCATTTATGTATTAAACACACAAGTAACAGTAATAGAGATTTTTGACTAGCAAACTAGAAAGAAAGAAAGGAACATCTGACCTTCCCTGAAATGAAGCATCACAGGGTCAGCGAACACACAAGGGTTTGTATGAGAAGGATGTCAGTCGTGGTTCTGAATGAGTCTCGTCGTCGTCTGACTGCTGTGAAAAAACAACACACATCAGTTCTCACTGCATTCTGACTGATGCAAAAGACATCGGAGAAATCTGATGCTAAACTGGGTTATTATAGTTCAAACTAAAACCTTAAAAAAAACATTTTCGTTACTTGAATTCAAATAAAAGTTACCTGAAACAAAAAAAAAAAAAGTAATTTTCATTTAGTTTAACGTGAAAACATTTTTAAAAAAGAGACAAAAACACACAATGCCAGAAGAACCATTTTTGGTTCCTTCAAGAACCTTTCAGTCATAATTTCTTAAAATAACCTCTTTTTTCTTATTGTGGAGAACATTTTAATATTCTAAACAAAGTGTTACTAATTCAAGTTCGATTTAATGCGTCATTGCGTTACGATTTTCAAAATGTGTCAAGCATGTGAATTCATAACACAACACAAATCCCCGACACATTCTCAGTGATGTCACAAAATTGCTTTTCAGGGTTTCAAAAAAAAAAAAAAAATTTTTTATTTTATTTTGTAGTTCTTTAGAAAACCACCAATACTCCGGTACCGAAACACTCATCTGACTTTAGAGTTCTTCGCTGAACCATTGAAGAACATTTATTTTTAAGAATATGAAGTATTTTGATTGAAAACCACCTTTTTTTTACCCTGAAAAGCAACTTTTGACAACACCGTGAATGCATCAGGTACTTGTGTTGTGTTATGAACATCTTTAAAGTCGTAACGCAAAATAAATGTATTTTTCTTAGAGTATAAAACACTGTCTAATGCAGGAATCTGTTTTAAGGGACGTATAGAATCACCTGTCTGAGGTTTCTATGACAACTAACTGAAAATATCTTCAAATAATGTGTGTGTGTGTGCTTGACACACGTCTCCATAATTAATTTGTCCATCTCTTACATTTTCACATCTTGCATTCGTCACGTTCTCAGCAGCACAAAGAAATCTATCTAAATCATAGTTTACCCAGTTAAACGCTGTCTTTGGTTTAAAGTAACTGTGCTCGTTAAAAAGCAGGTCATGATGAATATGTCATAAATTACATAACTAGGTGGATTCTTGATGTCATTTAGGAAATCCTGTCCGTGTTAAAGCGTCGAGTCATGATTTAAAGAGACAGATTCGGGGGGAAAATGTCACAGTGCCAAAAAACACAAACGAGAGAGTCTGTAATAGTTTTATGTCTTTTGAAACAATAGATTTGAAGGAAACGCACTCCCTCTCTCTCTTTTCACACAAACACATGCTGGATTTCTGAAAAAGTACCGCCATTTCAATATGTGTCTGTCTCACATATTTGTACATCTGTTTTCAGAAATGCAGACAACATTTGCAGTGTTAAGAACTGAATTGAACTGACTGAATGGAATTGAAACATTATGATTGTGACAAATGTCAAACATCTTTGATTATCAGAATCCAAACATGATCCAGGGACATTTCAAAGTTCACATTGATTGAACAAAAGAGATTTTTACTGTTATCCTTGACAAGAGAGATTTTGTTATAAAATGGTGATAAAATAAGATCTCATTGACATTACATTAAAATACAAATATAAATGAGACATTGACAGCTGAGAATATTTTTAGGATGAGATTGTCCATCTTCTCAATGTCCAGCTTTAAAAACATTAATAAACATTCATTTGACAGATTAATGCATGATATATGCCAACATTTACATACCCAGAGGAATATCTAATAATCTAAAGCTTTTTTCAGAAGAATCACAGAATGAGCTGAAAGGTGGGAAAAGTAACACAGAAAGTGCTGCACAGTCACATGTGTCAAATACACTGGATTGTTTTCTTTTTAAGAGTATAGAAATATTTAGTTTCACTTAGACATAATTACTATAATTGAGCTTTTATTAAAAACTAGCTTGTATTACTTTTGCACACATTCAACTACAGTACTTATGGAAATGCAATCCAATTATGTATAATATATATATGATTAAACTATAGATATATAAAAATTAAAAAAGAAAATGTAGGCTACATTTCTAAAAAATATATAAAAAATGACATATATAAAGAAAATGTTTATAAAAAAAAAGGATAAAGAAAATATACATTATGTTAAAAATGATCAAGAAAATGTAAATTATTAAAATATATATTATATATTAAAAATTCTAAAGAAAAGTATATTATTAAACTACAGTACTTTATATTAAAAAAATGATATACATAAAAAAAAAATATATATATATATATATATAAATAAATAAATTTGAAAGAAAACATATATTATTAAAATATATATCATATATAAAAAACTATAGAACATATATATTACTTAAATATATATTAAAACTAAAGAAATGTATATTATTAAAATATATATATATATATATATATATATATATATATATATATATATATATATATATATATATATATATATATACACACACACACACATATATACATCTGCTACAGATGAATATGTAAAAAAACACATTACAGTAAAAACTGCTGTCTGGATGAACTAGTGTACTCTTCACACAACTGTGAGTATAAGTTTACACGTTAACTAACTGATTATCCGTCTACCTCTGGTTTCAATTTCAACAGAGGGAAATTGAACAGCCCTGTTGAGGAACATGCAGTCTGAGCTGCAATATGGGTCAAACCGCACGTATAAAACAACCAACTTCTAATTAACTAGAGAGTCGTAACGTCTCAATTCTGCCATTATATAAAGTGTCGCTTAATAAAACTGACACACATGCAAAATATAAGCAGCAAATCTGACCCGTGCGCCACAGGAAACGATGCGAAATCACATACTATATTCTGCAGAAACAGAAAACTAGCATACTAATCTTCCTTTTGCTGCATTGTATGGCTGTCATACTTGTGCACAGCAGTGCTAATAAAGTATCACTGGTATAGAATTATAGATTTTTTATTTATTTATATTTTCTGTTTTCATTTCAGTTATTTTTTTGCTTTTAGTTTTAGACAATAACTCTGGTGCACAGTAAGTCATTTATCCTGCATGTACAGATTACATACTACATTTGCCAAAATGTGTAGTATGCACGTAGTATACAACCAGAGAACAATGCCTCAGATACTGTATCCCACAATGCATTGTGCTCTGGTCGTATATACTACATTTTGGCAAATGATAATGATAAATCACAATATTTAATATTTCTTTAGTTGATTGCCAAATGTTTAAATAAAATTGCATGAAAACTTTACTAAATCGGTTTTATTTTTAATCTAAGACTACAACTGGATGCCACTAGTCGAATCAAATCCATTTAGGTCATGTGACAGTACATGTTTTAAGAAAAATATGCATCTAAGACAATAAACAATGTATAATGTCCAGTATTTAGTACGTTTTAAGAAGTAAGAGTAGTGTGCTATTGTGAACTTCGGGTCTTCTACCTTCGTCTAATTCATGTTCTGAAGTCTGCGCACATGCATATATAGAACTGGTACTTTTCTCTCTCTCTCTCTCCCTTCATTTGTGCCCAAGTTCGAGTTGCAAATCCTTCACGAATAAAACTAAAAATTCATTTTGTCTGACCCCAAATCAGAGGGTTTGTGCACCATGGGCTTTATTACATACTGAGCTTAAACTGTGTTGTGGAGGAGGATGGGTATTATTATCCTGAGCTTCCCACCCAGCTATAAAAACTACATCGCCGCTCTAGAGTAGATCCACCACCTCCTCTCTCTCTCTCTCTCTCTCTCTCTCTCTCTCTCTCTCTCTCTCTCCCTCTCTCTCTCTCCTCCTTCCTGTCAGTGTCCACACAAACCTCTCAGTCTGTCCGCGTGTGCTGTTGTTTTGGGCTTGTAGTTTGGATGCTCGTCTGTGCTTTTTGTGAATGGAGAGGAGACGCTCGGGCAGAGAGGATGGACAGACGTCTTTGTGTCCCTCAGAGACGGAGATGAGACCGGCTCGGATCTGAGACCACACTTAGTCCTGGAATAAAAATCACACATACACTTAGACACACCTGAGGATCTGGACGGGTGAGTGCGTTACTGCTAACCATGTTTTCAAGAGTTCTGCATGTGTGAAAGTCTGTCTCGGTGTGTGTTTGAGTCACAATGCGCACAATATTTGAGTCTGTGGTTGACATGTGCGCTCGTACAAGCTGTTTATGTTTGTTTGTACGTGTCCGTCGGGGATGTTTGTGTGCATCTCAGGTAAAGAACAGCATGTCTGTGGGCAGTCATTTGATGACTCATGTAATTATTTGGGCCATTCTTTAGATGTCGTCTCCAGAAAATGAGTGTGTGGAGTTTTGGCCCGCTGTAAACGCAAACTAACACAAACAAGTAATGACACAGCAAATCGACAATTACACCAGACACCGCTGACTCTGATGTGTGTGACAGCAGCATAGCAAAGTGCTCCGTTATCACAACATGACTTTAAGTTATTTACTGTACAGGCTGATCAACACTGTAAGATAAAGTGCACTTTTTCATTTCTCAAATGATCAATCTAAACAGATGATCGACCCACATTTGTTACATTCATTGTAACAAACAATTTTCATATCATCTTTAAATATACAGTACTGGTCAAAAGGTCATTAAGGTTTTAAACATTTTTGAAAGTAGTCTCTTAATCTCACAAAGGCTGATCAAAAACTTTTACAATTATTACAATTTAAAATATACAAAAAAATCATGTGACACTGAAGACTGAAGTAATGATGCTGAAAATACAGCTTTGATCACAGGATTTTAATATTCAAATAGAAAACTGTCACTTAAAATTGTAATAATATTTCACAGTATTACTGTTTTTACTGTATTTTGGATCAAATAAATGCAGCCTTGGTGAGCCTTCTTTCAAAAACCTTAATGTTTCCAAACTTTTAACCGGGATTGTATCACATTACATTTTTATATGAAATAGAAGAACTTTCTGCTTCAAGATATATTAAGCCAAACATTTTAACTGTGACTGTCACTGCTTAAAATAAGTGTAAAAAATGAATTACATGTATATACCTAAAATATATAAAAGTATATAGTTATAGGCCATATATAAAAATATAAAGTAAAACTTTATTATACATTAATTATATATTATCTATCTATCTATCTATCTATCTACCTATATACATATTTGGCATCTTTCTGCGATACTTCATATAGTGCAATTTATGAACTATATTTGGGGTTGGAAGTAAAAAAAAAAAAAAAAAAAAACTGACGTCACAATGCAAAAATCAGATACATATCAGATTTGTTTCCACACAAAAGTGGCCCAGATCAGATTCGAAAGTGTCAGACTGTGAATTTTGCTGTTCACATTATCATCCAAAAACAGATCTTTATCTGCTTTATCGAAATCCACCAAAAGCATAAACGCAAAACAAAATGTCATTAGAATTACTAAAGTTTAGACACTCATTTGAATATGTTTTTGAAGCTTTTAAAAAGGTGGCATAACGTTGACGTGTGTTTGTGTGTTTGAAGAGGCCTGAACGCAGATTAAAAACAGTGTAAATTACTGTTTGTAGCAGGTGTGATGCAGGTGTCTGTACGGTCTTGCTTCATATATTTAGCAAACAGACGAATTACAGCAGACATTACACAATCCCTGTGTGTAATCTTAACAAGTCTCTTAAAGTGTGGTTTACGTTTGTTCTCATCTGTTGGCGGGTGAATCCGTCTACAGGTGAAAAGCAACTCAAACATTTGGGTCAAATTCATAGCAGAATGTTAAAAGAACTCAGAGAGGGCCAAAAAACACGAGGCCAAACCTTCACGCCACACTTTATTATGTTTTCTTTAACTTCGTTAAACAAGGTTTAGTAAAGACCGGTTTAAGTCTGTGGTCTGTCGTCAATTTGCATTAGGGTGGTTGAACACTGACATGCACATTGATTTTTTATTATTTTTTTTTATTATTATTATTATATATAATTAAGATTTGCTGGAATAAATTACATTTTAAAATATATTAGAATAGAAATAATTTTAAATTGTAATATTATCATGGTGATCCTAAGAGACTTCTTTAGAAAACATTAACAAAAGCTTAATTATAAACAAAAATCTTAATCCAAACTCCTAACTATTAGTGTGTTCATATATATATATATATATATATATATATATATATATATATATTCTTAATACATTAAGAATAAATTGATGCAGTTAAAGAATTCAGAAATTGGAATGGTGCAATGAATTATAGTTTTTATTGATTTTTACTGTATTTTAAATTAAATAAATAAATAGCCTATATATATAAAAAGAAGACTCAGACAAATCTGGTTTAAAATATTTTTTTACTTGACATCTTCTTGACATCACTTCAGCTACCCATTAACAAAACTCAAAAATTATGTTACTATTAAATGCAAATGTAAAAACCGAATTCCACAACCACAAAAGTAATTAATCAGACTGTGGAAACATGACAAACCATGCAAATGTCTGACACATTCTAAACTGAAATGGATATCAGATTCACAGTAAGCAAAGGACCATTAAACAGTTTGCTGTGTATTATATGCAAATCACTACAGGGCAGAGAGAAACGGTATTCAAATCCACAGCCTTCTATTGGGCGACTGGTGTGCCGTTGCTAGAGTGCACGAGAGGGAGGGAGGCAGATGTGTCTGTAAACAGGGCCGTGAGTCTCAGCAAAGCACTAATAGACTAAAACCTACAGGTGCCCCTGCAGGTGAGGCCCCTAAATGATCTCCCTCAGGACCCACGAACCCACGGCTGGATTTAGCCAATTTACCAGCAGTCTGAGCACCGTGACACACGCTCGCTCCTGTCTTAGACTCGAGCCCTGCCTCCCTAAAGAGGCCATGATGAAATATCTCTCACAAATGTGAACTGTTTTAACTTTTGGAGGAGATGTTGTAACTTTACCATATCAAGAGTTGGTCATCTTTGCATCACAAAGTTAGACGAGGCATCCGTCGTGCACCGAATGCATGCATTTAACCCCCAAAACTGTGTTTTAAAAAAAGGTGCTTACGAATACATTAACGAAAAATCACTACATTAATTCTGAAGTCACAGTCTTTGTCCCAGTTAAGACGATCATCAAAGCAGGTGTTCGCCTGCGTGTGCTTATGCATTTAGTTCAAACATCAAACATAGGTGTGTGTTATTTTCAACAATCAAAGAGCTGAGGGGGTAGTTTGGGTTTTTACTCACAGTGTCATTTATGTTTTGAGATATGACACATTGTGATTGATGTCGAACTCAGAACTAGTAATTCATGAACATGTAAAAATGAAAATAGGAAATATCTGCAAACAAGGTTATTATTGATCATGCTTAAATCACACTGCATGTGTTCATTTCTACACACAGGCTTTACTGAGCTTATAAATGACCATTATTTAATCACTTTAAGTAGGCATTCAGACAAATTCAAACTCAAAACTGCTCAATTAAGACCGATTCACAAATAGGTTTAACCGATTCGTTAAAACGGATGATTTTGTGAATCAAGCAGTCTGAAACGTGCTCATTGCATGTTCATTTTCGCAAGCTGACAACAAGGACAACGACGCAATATCAAAGAAACACATCTAGCTTTTTTTGCAATGCTCCTCCTGAATAGCAGTGCAGGAAACACTGGTCCACATGCACGCATCTTTTTCAAATCACAAACGCTTCTCTGTGCTGAAATGAGTGTGTGGTATTTTATCAGGCTGAAGGAACTGTGTGAGGGTATTTTATGAGACGTTCTTCACCTCTTTCCACAAACTGTGTAGATTAAGAAACAATGAACATTTTTTTTCAGATCCTCAGATGATCTCTGAAAAACATCCTTTAACCTCAAGCGGGGCATTTGATTTGGCACTGCAACAAAATGCAGCTAATAAGCATCTGAAAAAATGAATTTATTTTATTTATAATCATAATTCTATTATTTTAAATTGTTCAGAGGCTTCAAAAATACTTCAAAGAAAGAGTTAAAATCCACAGAAAATTTACTGAACAAATGTTTGAAATATTTTAACAATACAAATGCAAGCACATTCATACAACAAAACTCATGCACTATATACTGTATATATATATTTAATGAATGAGAGAATAAATAAGCTCGAACGACATTTAATACGTTTTCTTAGGGTACACTATTCTGCACTTCTAATATTAACAGTCAAACAAATGGAATTTACTGAAACGATAATGAGCGCCTGACAGCTGAAATTTGTTGTTGGCAGCGTGTGAACATTACGATAAAATATCACTCTGTGGAAAATTACGTTGTCTTTCCTTATCGTTAGAAACATCACAAGCAAACCGCAAAGGCTACACTCCAATTGAGTACAAATGATCAAATCATTTTAAAACAAAAAGTGCAAATAAGGAAGTTCTGTCTGTCTGGAGGACAAACTGAGCTGCGGTCCAGTCGCAGATATCAATCTAAAGCATGCTCTTTCCTAGCAGTGCCACATCAACAGTTTCGACAGGATTTCAGATAGCATCTATCGCTGAGGTGTGTGTGTGGGTCAGTCAACTCGGTGGGAACCAACAAGGACAACGGCTTAATAAACATGCTCAATGTGCAACGGTAAAAATGCAAAAGGTTGCATGTAAGGGTATACGGTCAGTATTGAAAACAACAGAAAAGTTGCAGACAAAATTTAGCGAGAAGTTCTAAGACAAAATGATACAAAAGGTTTTCCAATAGATGTACGATATATGTAGTATTAGTAATTAGCGCAACTATAGTCTCTGGTACGTCAGCATGCGTCGGCACACGCGAAAGAGTGAACTGTCAAGGTTTGAAGGAGTTAGTCAGTGCTAAGCGTGTGTGGAGGGGCCAGTCGACCCTCAAACACGCACACTATAATTATGGGAGTGAGTGAGGAGGTGTGGAGGGCCGGACTGAGAAAAGAGGAGACGAGAAACGCATGTGCTCCCAGGGTGGGTGGGAGACCTCACTGTGTCTCTCTTCCTTCTTTTTTCCCTCCCTCTCTACTGTTGTTTTTAGCTCTGAACGCCTATTTAACTTGGCTGGATTTTCCAGGGTGGGGCAGAGGTTTTTTTTTTTCTTTTTTGTTAAGTTTTGCCCAACCTGTCAGGGAACTTCTGGGGACATGAGATTTCATCCTTCCCTCTTCCGCTGTCTTTCTCTTTTTTTTCTTTCTGCAATTAAACCTTTTAAAGTGTTTGTGTAAATTATACACATGTGGTTAAAGGGATAGTTCCCCCAAAATGAACATTTTGTCATCATTTACTCTCCCTCAAGCTGTTCCAAACCTGTATGAGTTTCTTTCTTCTGTTGAACACAAAAGAAGATATTTTAAAGATTGATGGTATTGTAATCAAACAGTCGACGGCACCCATTGACTTATAAAAATATATTTAAAAAATACTATAGACGTCAACTGTCTGCTTACCAACATTCTTCAAAATATCTTTTGTGTTCAACAGAAAAGAGAAACTAATTCAGGTTTGGAACAACATGAGGGTGAGAAATGACAAAATTGTCACTTTTGGGTGAACTATCCCTTAAAAATCATAAAAAATAAAATGTTATTTATACACAATTAGCAAAGAACAAAACAATCATTTATAAATAATTCAAGGCATATTACATATGTGATATTCTTCAATATCTATAATAATTATTCATTATTGCATTTCCAATTTCATGTTGGTTCATACAGGCCAAAGTAATTATTTTTGTGGCATCTATATTTATATATATGTGTATATTTACCTGAAGGGTCACATTGTTTAAAACAAAAGGCTCTCAATTTAAAAGATACATTCCGTGTTACTTGACTATATGTTCAAACGGTAATTATAGCATCTGTCTCCTAGCAACAGCAGAAGGGACATTAAAATCCTGATTGGTAAGTGCTGAGCTCAATGTTATAGAGAATAAAGACAGACAATGTTCAAGAGGAAAAAAAAATCCAGAAAACACCAGTAGCTCATTTACTTTGGCCCAGAAGCCGTTTTTGGACCATTGAACGCCAGTCGACAGCTTTCGGTGGTGGCGGGACGTATGAAAGCATCCATCCACATGCCTGCCGTGACCACGGGGACGAGACACACTGAGATTAAACTCTATTCATAGCCATGAATGAAGGACAATGCTGCCAAAATGCCTCTTAAAAAGTCACAGTAAACATTTCAGGGAATCCGCAGGTACAATTCGGGCTCCATTCATGTAGGCCTGTAGTTTAAGAGCATCTGAACGGAGATCCGCCGTCCGAAAAATATAGCTTTGCAAGTTCTTTATTATTGTTGGACACTGTACAGTAGAAGTGCACTTCTAAACTATACATGACTAAAATATAATAATAATTATAAAAAATAAAACAAACGATTCAACATTGCATGCCTGTTAATTAATCAAAAGTAATTGCAATTAAGTAGCACCGTTATCAGAGCTTTCATGCGACGAGAGTAAAACTGGAGGTGGTGGGTTACGTTTACTCATGCCCTGACACTTTTTTTCCCCGTGGAAAGCAGAAACTAGAGCCTGACCCCTTTTGCCTTCCTGTGTCGTCTTGTCTTCTTTTCTTTCCGAACGTGATAAAGATAAGTGTCAGCTTTTCTCACAATGCAAACAATCTGATTTATTTCCCTATCTGTCAAGGCCTACACAACAAAATAGCCACTGCTGTTTGATCGCAATCAGAGAGAAACTGAGATTTGATCCTTGCACGCTATATGGGAGTTAATTAATTATCTGATGATGTGATGCATCCTCTTTAACCGCAAAGTGAACGCACACACAAGTTACACACTTTTGAAAAAACAAGCCGTTTTTACTCAAATCTCATTGTATATCAATAATATTTGAATGTAGGTCTGGGTGATATGGCCAAATATATCGTCACAATATTTTTTCCCCATATCATTTGATATCAATATTAATCATTTTATACAATTAACATGGAAGGAAATGCATTCCACATGTTTGAAAATGAATGTTTGTTACAAGTAAACTTTGAGTAAACTACCTTTTAATTTAGAATGAAATCTGTTGAATTTCTGTTTTATGATTTAATAAAAAGGTATCATCAAAAATGGTGTCTGATGAAATTAATTTAATCAATCTTTTAAAATGTAAACAATTGAAAATATAACAATTAATTTACAACAAAATACTGCATTTGTATTATTCAAATAAGGTGCAACACAACATAACTTGTATACTGTATAAATTAAAACATGGATGAACAAATATCTTGGTTATCCCTAAATCATAATAATAAAAACAATAAAAATACTTCAACAGATTTTTTCAAAGTTGCAAATAAAACTTTATTGGATTATTGAAATAGTTTATTGGAGTGCGTTTTACAAGAAAATACTACTTCCTTCTTTCTACTTTAAAATTTCACGTTAAATTCAAAGTGTCACTTGCCGTTTCTTTGTAATTATTTAATTATCCAAGTGAAAATCCTACACCAGTTTTTAGTGTACATTCAGTGTCAAGTTAAACTGAACTACAGTAGTCAACATTTGAAGTGGATCAAAAAAGTTCATCAAAGTTGTCATAAGACAAGAACGGGTATTGTTCAAAATTCATGTATAACTTTGATGAAAGGTTTTGATCCACTTCAAATGTTGACTACTGTATTATTAGGGCGGTTTGTATTGAAGAGCTACCAGCAGACATTCTAGCATCTAATTGTATCGAAATTTACTCAAAAGTTCATTATTGATATGCCTGATTTGTTTTTTATGATAAATATCAATATCGATTTAGCGCCCAGCCATTTTGATGCATGACAGGATAACAAACTGCAGCTCTGACCAATTTCACTTTTTACCCGTACACAGATTCCCCGGAGAAGATGGCGCACACAGACGAGGACCTGATCGGAATCCCCTTCCCGAACCACAGCAATGATATCCTGTGCAGTCTCAACGAGCAGCGGCGGGACGGGCTTCTGTGCGACGTCATCCTAGTCGTCAGGGATCAGGAGTACCGGACCCATCGATCAGTCCTGGCCGCCTGCAGCCAGTACTTCAAAAAACTCTTCACGGTGGCCACCGGCTCCAGTCGGGACGCCAACCCGCACGCCATCTACGAGCTGGACTTCGTAGCGCCGGAATCGCTGACGGCCATCCTGGAGTTCGCGTACACGTCGACGCTGACGGTGACCGCATCCAACGTCAAGGAGATCCTGAGTGCCGCGAGGCTCCTGGAAATTCCCTGCATCATAAACGTGTGTTTGGAAATCATGGACACGGGTGGAGGGGGAGAAGGGCCTGCAGAAGGAGAGGAGTTTGAGGGGGATGATGAGGAAGACGAGGACGAAGAGGAGGAAATGGAGGAGGAGATTGACTCGAAAGATGGAGAATTTGAGGACGACAATAGTGAGAAATCCGCACAAGGCGATGTGGCGGAAAACCAAGAGGGAAGAAAAGTTTGTGAGGACAGGAGAACGGACAGCCCACCCTGCAGCTCACAACAAGAGCTGCCGAACCCGGACCGGGATGGACAAGAATCCCAAAGACGCCAACTGGACACTCCAAGTGCTGGGAAACCCAGAGGGCCGGAGGGATTGGAGGGCCGGGCGCTGAAGGACTTCTCCATAGAGTCCTTGCTTCAAGAGGGGCTGTATCCGAAAGTGCCAGGCCTGGAAAGAGGAGCTGGATTCTCGCCTCTTCTCCCAGGCTTTTATCCTCCAATGTGGGCTGCAGAATTCCCAGGCTATCCTCAGATTCTGGAGCCGCGACACCCTTTCCCCACTGCTTCGCTGGAAAACAGCCCTCTGGACCTCGCAGTCAAGAAAGAAGTCATCAAAGAAGAGTTAAAGGATGAACCCACGAACCCTATCCTTCACAGAGACTTCCTCAAAGACTTTATGAGTCCAGGTTTGGGTATAACCTCTGACCCCGCTCTCGGCCCGATCAAAGAGGGAGCGGACTTGCGGTCCTACCTGAGTTTTCTGTCCGCCTCTCATCTCGGGACACTGTTTCCTCCGTGGCAGCTGGAGGAGGAGAGGAAGATGAAGCCCAAGGCGTCACAGCAGTGCCCGATCTGCAACAAGGTGATTCAAGGAGCGGGAAAGCTGCCGAGGCACATGCGAACACACACGGGGGAGAAACCCTACATGTGCACCATCTGTGAGGTCCGCTTCACCAGGTGAGTCGGGTTAAGAGACGCAAACTTCAGTAAAGAGAGTCAATGAGAGAAGATAAAGGAAGTGACACTATTCCTATGGAAGTATAGAAATACTTTGTATTTTTCGACACACTTCTAATTGTTAAAATTATTGTTAAATTTATTATGTATCATTTACTTAATTAACATTTTTTTTGCTATTTAAAAACTTTTGCCACTTATTTATAGTGAAGGTTGATGGGTGAGTTATGGTGGAGTATATTTTGTATTTTTCTATACACTTCTAATTTATTATAGAATTACAATTATTACTAAACGTTTAATTTTATTATTTGTATTATTTATAATTGTATTTTATTTCATTTATTAATAAATTTAAACTTTTGACACTTAATAGTGAAAGTTAATGGAAATTATGGTGATATTTTTATATACACTTCTAAGTATTACAAATATTATTTACCATTTAATTTTATAATTTTTATCTACCATTTTTATTTTATTTAAATTATTATTAAATTACAATTAAAAAACTTGCCAGTTTTATTTATATTAATAAGTTAAGTTAATGGGAATTATGGTGGGTGTATTTTGTATTCTTCTAGTATTATAATTATTATTTACCATTTTATATTATTTTTAGTTTTGCGATTTTTATTTATATTTTTATAATTATTATTATAATTTTTTTTTTTTCACCTTTATTTATAGCGATTGTTGATGGGAACAATAGGAAGAAATGGAGACAATGTGAATGCGCAACAACACCATTAAAGTGATAGTTCACCCACAAATTTAACTAAAAACTTGTCATTTACTTGCCGTCATGTTGTTCCAAATCGGTATGACTTTCCTTCATCTGAAAACGTTCGAAACCACACGAACATGAAAAAGTTGGGTGAACTATCCCCCTTAACATTTCAGGACTGTTTTTAACATCATTCAATCATATATAGTGCAAGAATAACTCTTTTAAAGTGAACATTCACTAAAAAGAAACAGACAAATTGAAAAAGGCAAAGAATGTTTTACAATGACAGATTTACGAGAAATAATTCTGACTTGCTGTCATGTAACTTTTTCCCTCAAACAAATTGCACTTAACTGTCTACAAGAATAAATAGCCTCTTTGAAGCTGAACAGCTAAGCTTCGGTATTACAACAATGAAATGGCACATGAAAACTAGAGCAGCATCATAAGGGCAAACCTGCTGTGAAACACTTTATGCATCACTGTGGTCGAAGGCCGCACGAGGTTTCCACACTGTAATAAAAGCCAAAGCGTGGTGCTGTTAATATAAGACCTACATTTCACTTTTGGGCTCAAACGCTCTGTAAAGGAATGAAATTTCTATGAGTGAGATCTAGAGTGAGAAATAGATCAAACACAGTTTTTTTTAGCTTCTGGATAACTCATCTGGATACCACATAACAGGAGCACTAAATCCTGAGTGTTTCGGTTTTCGTGTTTTTTAAGTTCTTCTGTGGCTGCGACTGTTGAGCAACTTGCAACTGTATGCTTTTCAAGTATGAAGGCGTACACACCTGTTTGTGTGTTTTCCTGCATGCATATTCAATCGAAGACGCTTGAGAAAGAGTTTTTACAGTGTAAAAGTGATGATCGACGACGGGGATTTTTTTTTTTAGCTATGTAGCCGGGCACTTTCCCATTGAAAACGGGCAACACATTTCTATCTGGATACTTTAGATCAGTCGTGGGCCCTGTGTCTCGCCTGGATGCCCATTGATGGCAACATTGCTCAAAAAGTTGCCCCGTGCATCATCATTTTAATATTAAAAAATGGATAAAAATCCCCATGGGTCCTCAAAAACTAAAAAAAAAAAAACCCTCAGATGTATGAATGTATGTTATAAAACTTCTTAAATAGAATAACAAACATCCTAATTATTTTAAAAGGTCTTACATTTGGGGAGGGACAAAACAGGAATCACAATACAAAGAGATTTTTAAAAAGCAAAAGGTGATGATTGAATTAAATAATAGATTGTCATAATTCATCAACAGTAGATCTCAAGCAATGTTTACTTTATGGTGCTTATATTGTAATACGTTTCAGATAAGCATATTTTATCGCCAGCGACATTTTAAGATAAGAGTCCTGGCGCATTTCAGGCTTCTTTATAATAAAAACTAACACATTATGCATAATTGATTTTACAGTTCATTATTGATATTCTGGTTACGCAATAAACTGCATCTGAAATTTTTATTTAACGTAAACGCTTCTGTCTGAGCTGCTCCGTCACAGAAATGAAAGATTAACTCTTTCCCCGCCAGAGGTTTGTTTTTAAAAGTTGCCAGCCACCGGCAAGTTTTTGATAATTTTCACAAAACTTTCATGGCCCCCAGAATATTTTTAACAATATATATATATATATATATATATATATATATTAGAGATGTGACGGTGATAATATTCTCCCACCGGTTAATCGACTTGTGACAACACCGGTATTACCGGTTTCATCGTGGGAGTGGGGGGTATAGAGTGACGTAAATTTTTTTTTTTTTACATGGCGTCAATTCATCATTCGTATTGAGTTTGATTGACATGCGATCTGACCAATCAAATTCCACCATTTTTGTGCGACAAAGCAGTCAGAAGAGTTATTGATTAACTTCGGAGGATTTGAACTTGCTTTAACTGAGGCAATCTGTCACAACACATTAAAGAGCCAAAAAACGGTAGGCCTATTTTATTTTTGTTTGACTGACCAAATTTGAAAGTTGAGACTTTGTTTCATATTAAATATTACCTGCTTGGTCCTGTCTTTCAGCGCGTTGTCAGTGTCCTCTATTTTTCACTGCTTGAGATCATGTTGAGAACAATAACGCCCTATTTGAGGGTATAGGGCGCGATTTCGGATTCAACCACAGTGTTTGAATGGTGGGTTCGTTATTATTCTTGAAAAACGCAAACGCTTATATTAAACATAAAACGTTTATTAAAAAGAATAAGAATATGTAAGGTTACGTTTCAGCACTTCGCGAATGGACAGCGACTCTTAAGTAGCAGGAACGCGTTCTCGCGCATTCATGTTAAGTGCATTTTTGGGAAACGCGTGTGGAATTGCGGCGTGTGACGAGCGTAACCTTGCACATAGAGAACGCTCTTAAGAGCTTAGATACATCGTTATCGGGAAACCCGGCCCTGGTCTCCGCACTAGCCTAACTGTAAACTATGAAAGCCGTGTGACCGGCCAACCGGTAAAAAATAAAAGAAAAAATACATTAAAGAAACTATTCCCTCTGATGTTGTTTCATTAATAAATTTTGACTAATCGCAGCAGTCTCGCATTCGTTTAGAGCTCGTGTGAATTTAACGAACAACCTCGTTCCAACAGAAAACGCCACATGAATTTCACTGCGCTTTATGAAGAGTTTTTCTTTTGCGTGAAAAGTTCGCCGGAGATGTGTTAAAAGATTAATTCATGCACACAAGAGAGTGCATTCATGATTATTAGGCTACCGGTATACCAATCCTTGTTCAAGGCCGAAAAGAGAACTCGATACTGACGACGCGCGTCTTTTTCGTGTGTGTGTGTGTGTGTGTGTGTATGTATGTGTGCGTGTGTAATAGGCAGGACTTACAGCGCGGTCTCTTGTTTTGTCACGCTTGAATGGTTGAGCGTGATCATACAACGCAACTGGAGACAGAAAATATGGATACTGCGTAATTGCTTTAAAACATTTTTTTTTGCGGTGCTGCAAAGTGATGAAACCGGTGTTGCGACTGAACACCGTGTAACACCGGTAACACCGACTATCGCGCCAAGCCTAATATATATATATATATATCAAAAGAAAGAACAGAAACTCTGCTTTTAAACAACAATAACATTTTATTCTAGCTTTATACCTTCTTTTTTTTAATCAACTCTTGAATGTGGGTTAATTTCATTAAAAAAAAGCTAAAAAAAGCTTGTTTTTTCTCTCTCTCAAAGACTACAACGTGCATAAGCAATGCTTTTATTGCTTGTTTCTGCTGCTTTTCGCCTGCGTTTTTTGATCAGGAGATTCAGCATTCTTTCAGAAGATTCGTAATAGCGCCCCCAACCGTATAACAGTGAAAACACGGAAAGCTGGAAAATTCCCGTCAATGGCGGGGAAAGAGTTAAGAGCATTATTTAACACATATTATTCAATACATAGATTTTAGTAGTATCTTAACAATAATTACTGTTAAATAAATAAAGTTTGAAATGGAAATATTTAAAAACCTAGTGTATTTTTTGTATTTTAATAACTTACATATTATATAATAAATAATTTTGCTTGTAAATGTCTCCTTGTATTCCTTTATTAAGAAAAAACACATTATACATTTTCATTGCACCCCTTTTTGCTCCTTGGGAAAAACTACCTGGTGCATCTTACAAGTATACAAGATAACCTCAAACTTAATCGCCGTCTTACTCTTTTTCAGGCAAGACAAACTGAAGATTCACATGCGTAAGCACACCGGCGAGAGGCCCTACATCTGCCTGCACTGCAACTCCAAGTTCGTTCACAACTACGACCTGAAGAACCACTTGCGCATCCACACGGGCGTTCGGCCGTACCAGTGCGAGCACTGCTACAAGAGCTTCACGCGCTCCGACCACCTGCACCGGCACATCAAGCGTCAGAGCTGCCGTGTCTCGCGCCCGCGACGGGGCCGAAAGCCCTCCGCCTGGAGGGCCACCAACTTCCTCTTCCCCCAGGATCCCAACGCCCTCCAAACCCCTCTGCTGGCTCAGCGGGCTGAGAAACAGCAGCCTCCGGGAGGGAAAACGATGGAGGACGTGGACGACAGCCGGGAGACTGACAGGAAGATCATCTCAGAGGACGTGAATAGGAAGCGGGGCGTGTTCGCTTTCGCTATGGCCACGGAAGACGTTCTGCCCCACCCGCCCTTTTATTCGGCGCCCTCTGACCCCTGGGCCGTGAGACTGGAACGAGCCCCGCCCATTCCCGAAGCCGCAAAGTGACTTTTCCGTTAATTCCTGAGCTCTGATTGGCTCAGCTTGAAACAGCTGCTCGCTTCGGAGAAGTCTCGGGTTCAGACTCTGTAATATTAAAAATAAAAGAATTACTTTTTTTTTTCGTTCGTATGTTCGTTCGTTTCATAAGTCAGCTTCCAATGGGATGACAGGGATTTTAAAAACTTTTTAAATGACTAGATTTGGATGTGCTTTTTTGTTAAAGCTGTTTTTGATGCTTCAGCGTTTGCTAACAATGGTGATATGCTCATAGACTGTTCAGTGCAATGGAGTATGTGAAAATTGAATGCAAAAAAATTGACAATCAGGTATGCTGAAAGAAAAATACGTCCTGCTGAAATAAGCTAGAAGCTTTGATGTTTTGCATTGCATTATCTGACAATGGTTCTCTAATGTTTGCAGTAAATCTAAATCCTGAAGACAGGGAATAATTACAAACCTACACATTGTACATCCACTATGCAAAATACAAAAGTGGTTACATTATTAGAATTACAACAGAAACCACAAAGACAGATTAATCAGAAAACGTCTCAGGAATTGGAAAGCATTTTTAACACGCACAAAAAATAAAAACTTTTTTACAACCAAAATAAGATGTCAAACCAATCTGCAGTAATGTGCAAATAATGCAAGCTATTTTTCTCATAATAACTTTCAGGATTGAAATTATTTATATTGTGCATCTCAATCAACCCCTGATTAAACTGAACGCTCTTGTCTGCAACATTTAAAAATAATAATTTGTATAGATGGCTTTCAGGTTCTATGGTGGAATTGTTCATTATCGTAGGTATTTCTATACTGAACATTGTAAAACATCCAAAGATGTGTTGTTAAAAAACAAACTTGAAATCCAATGTTTTCACCTCTTTTGCAAAGCAGTCTTTCTTTTCACATATGAAGTGTCTTGGAGGTACAGGAAACTAAAACGGGGGGGGAAATGTCCACAACTTTCATATCTGAATGGCTAGAATAATTCAGCATCGGTTAAACCGAAACAAAAATATTTTCATGCTATTTATGCATATTTAAATAAGCCTTGGCTATATTTTACTAAGAGGTTTTGTAAGACACTAACACGTTTGTGTTCTGGTTTATCTGAAGAGGGGGCGTGTTTTTCAAGAGAGAATGTGTGTCGAAGCAGAATACGATATCTGACATCAAACCCTCAAAACAATTCTGAAATAAAAAGCTTTTAACAGATACAAACTCACACACTGATTTTCCCCTTCAGGACTTTCTTCTAAAACACCCACAAAACAAAACACCAGTCTAACAACCCAAGAGCCACCGTACAAGGACTCAAGATGAGAATTGACATGACAATTTAATTTCTCTGCACTTGACAAGGCATTTAAAATGTTTTTATCTTGGTGTGCAAAATGCAAAGATGTTTCAATGGCCATGTACAATGAAGGTGATTAAAGATTTGTGTATATATATATATATATATATATATATATATATATATATATATATATATATATATATATATACGAAGCCCTTCTGTGGCTGCTGGTGGGAACTTACTTGCACTATTTGTTTGATGATGTTTTAATATTGGTTACGATATATTGCTTTTTATTAAAGATTTAAAAACATACAAAAAGAATATCACAGAACATGTCTGAGATATGCACTTTACTCCTCTTTAACCCAGTAATAAGCAGCTCCTAAAGGGACGTGGTGAAGAACAAAAAATGAGATGGGAGAAAGAAATATATTACAATACTTTTGCGCAAAGTTTCTCGGAGGATCGCAAAATCATTGAAATATTTTTTTTTTCACCACCATGTCCCTCTAGAGGCTCCGTACAATGACAATTTCAGTGAAAGTCATTTTTTATAAATATGTGTGTTATTTGTATATTAGATTAATCCCTGATAAACGGAATCAAATTAATTCAAGAACTGGAATACAATAAAAAAAATAAAATAAAAAAGCTTTTTTCTTTTTGTGCTCATTGCTTTCTTGGAAATCTGACAAAGGCCAACGCTGAACTTCAGAACTGGGTCATTTAGAGAAGCTTTTATCCACACCGATGAGAAACGCCGTGAGGTCAAGTGCATTAACCGTCTCTTTAGAGTATTTTAACGTTAAGTGCCATACTCAAGACCATGAATTGTTCTCCCTCCTAAACGTCCAGCTTTCTGGATGATGCACCAGCTCTTTAACGGCTAACTTACCTCAACCTAAAATTACTCTGAAATCATAGCATGTGGTAGTTTGTTATGACACAAGGCGGTGAGGATCCGACTGACAGCCCTCTCTGGCACAATTAACCATCTCTGTGAGTAATCTAAACCCACACGCTCTAACTGCGCTTCAGTATGAGCCAGTTTCCCAAACACATACTAATGCCGTCTTGCATTATGAAGGAATTTAAAGTAGGATCGCCATTTTCCATTTTAATCTCTCTGAGCACCAAGTTTATGGTCACCATTCCTTTTAATGTCTGAAATTACTTGCATTGTGTGTTTGCTGCTAGTTTTGGATCAGCATCTCAAACTGACCCTTAATTTGAATTGAATGTCTGCACCATTGTTGATTACAAATTACTTGAATGTCTTTTTAAAATATTTTATAATAAGCTTACTATTTTGCATTAGATTGCTGTAATCTAATCTTTAATCATTACTTTAGTCTTAATTTGTGACAGTGGCTCAATGTTTAAGTTGAAAATGGCTCATTCACAATTACACCAAATGAAGTCCTAAAATCATAACCAATTAATGCATTTTATATGCCTTTATTTAGGTGGCCACCTCTTTCACTGATATCTAGCGCCCTCTAAAGGAAATGAGGATGAGATGCACATAACAAAAAAAGATAAAGTTCTTTATCTTCAAACACATTTTCACCCACACTGTTCCTGCCTGTACACACACACACACATATATACATATGTATATATATATAGTTGAAAAATTAAGGGAACACCAAATCATCACAGTATAACACTATGGCTGAGTCCAAAAATCTTAAAAATGCTGCCTTCGGAAGATGCATTTCAAGGTAGGAAGGCATTAGGCACGTCCGAATTCACTGTTAGCTTCACTTCCTGTCTCCCGCTAAAATAACTTCATCTGATTGATTTTTGAAGGCAGCAAAGATGTATCCTTCACTGCCCTTGATATCCCACAATCCTGTGCTTTCTGATGACATCTGAAAGTTTCAGTAGGTGGTCAGTTTTGTGTGTAAATGTATGTTTTTGAAGTTCTCCACTTTTGATGTAATTTCTAGTGAGGAATTACTATTGAAGTAATTCAATATTCGTAGTAATTAAAAAGCTCTCCCCATTTTACTGAATATAATTAAACTGTTACACTACCTTAGAACAGTCTGTATAAAATCAGTTTCATGAGGTGCCTTCATGCACAAACGCTGCCTTCAAAGTCATTGCCTTGATAGGGCAGAAAGAAAACAAGTCAGCTGCCCAAGTTTTCAGATGCAGCCCAAGTCAATTAAGCTTCAGGGATATCAATCTGTCCAGTTAGGAAGCATAAGTAATTTGAGAATCAGGGTAAGTTTACACAACAACCATGTGCTATACAAACGGAAACGTTTTTTCTTTGTACAGATGACAACATTATCAAACCAGTCCCCAGTCACCGCAGAAAGGCAACAACCCAGCAGCAGGACCGGTCTCTGCGAGGAGGAACAGAGAACACCAGACTTGGCAGTTCTGCCATTGGCACCCCGTTCTCTTCACGAATTAGAGCAGGTTCGCACCGAGCACACATGACAGACGTGAAAGAGTCTGGAGATGCTGTGGGGAACGTTATTCTCCCTGCAAGGCCCTCACGTTCCCCTCTCGTTGGGGCGCCAATGGCAGACCTGCCAATTCTGGTGTTCTCTGGCAAATACCAATCAAGCTGTACGGTGCTGTGACTGTGAGCACAGGTCCCACCAGAAGACATCAGGCCCTCATGCCAGCCTCATGGAGTCTGTTTCTGACAGTTTGGTCAGAAGCATGCACACCACTAGCCTGCTGGAGGTCATTTTGTGGGGCTCTAGCAGTGCTCCTCCTGTTCCTCCTCGCAGATACCGGTCCTGCTGCTGGGTTGTTGCCCTTCCACAGCCCTGTCCAGCTCTCCTTGCAACATGTCCCAGAGGTTCTCAATTGAATTCAGGTCTGGGGAACGTGAGGGCCAGTTAAAGGGTAACTCTCGCCAAAATGCAACCTAGGGTCTTTTTGTTAATCTACCCGAGGCAAACTTTCGTTTAAAAGCAAAATTATAATGGAAACGCCACTTTTAAGTTTGACCGTATTTTCGTTTTCGGTCAAATTGCCTTTTGAATGGGAGTGCTTGGGGCACTTCTATGATAGCATCAAAAATAGCTATTTTTAAAACACTAAGAAGGCTCGACACAACATGAAACTTTGCTGGAAGTATCACCAGGGGCTCTACACATGAACTCCAGCATTGAGAACATTGTTTGTGTACACAGAGTTTACTACAAAGAAAGGTTTTGAACAATTCACTGTAGCTGTGTCCGCCGGCATTTTGACAGTCAAAAATAGTCGATCTCTGAATGCAATGTAACAGGGAGGAGAGTAAAGATGGAAAGCTCCTAAAGCTTAGTTCCATTTAAATTCACGGATAATTTGTTGTTTTGTCGTTAGAGAAAATCAATATTGACCTTGTATTTGAAAAAGGATCCTCATATAGGAAGCAATACTAAAATTCAGAGTCATGTTCTTTGTACTGTATTGATCTGTCCACCTAAAACACATTTTTGGTAAAAAGGATGAGAATGAATGAGAATGAATGAGGAAGGGTGGAGTTTGCTTGATGACAGGATTTTGTTTGAATAAGAAATTAATGTATGAAATCCAAATTGTACTTTTTATATTTGAAATAAAAATTGTTTGTGTGTGTGTATGTATGTATGTATGTATGTATGTATATAAGCTGTGACGTAGCTTATCTGGTTCATTTCTTCTTCTTTTTTGGCTAGTAGAATTTCTGAATGGCCAGTAACTTAAAATAATTTGTATTGGCAAGTGGTTGAAAAAGATAATTTTAAAACCTTGCACGTTGGGTATGTGTGGCACGTACAATATATATTTTGTACACACAATTGAAATGTGTATTTTATTCAAGATTTATTCAAGATAATTAATTAACTAATTTGTTCTCAAAGAACATTATGGTTTTAATGGTAGCATTAAGAACTTCATTGAATTAAGGGTCAGTTTGAGATGCTGTGTATACACTAGCGATAATTAATTTCAGTCATTAAAAGTAATTGTGAAAATCAACTTGGTGCTCAGAAAGATTAATACTTTTAACGGAGAGTTAAATTAATCTATTGTAAAATAGCGAGCGATCCTACTTTAAAAACATTTCACATATACTTGTAAACGTCGTAACACGTCGTTCATGTTTAGCTTGTTTCGTAGTCTATATAAATTAGTCCGATGCTAATTGAACCCCTAATGGTTGTCGTAATTGTTTTATTCTGACAGCGTGTTGGACACGTGTTCTTTGATTTTGAACCGTATTTTTCCATCTGTGCAGCATTCTGCTAATTTAGTTAATTAACCTCACCTGTCGTAGGTGAAATTGAGTTGTGGACATCCAGAACTGCCCTCCATCCACAACGAATCTGTTGATTTTGCAATGCAAATTTTTTACTTCTTGCCTTTCAACCTGCACATGTTTACTTTCCACCGAGTCAAGTGAATCAATCCCAAATTGAATCGTTATTTTGAACCGGATCTTCCGGGAGAACTGATAAATTACGCATTTGAATCTAACGTTAGTAAAAGAACTCTGTAAAAAGGGAGTAAAACTGTGTTGTTGTGCATGTAGTACATCTATATAGAATGAAAATATGAGTACAACACAATATTTGAATTAACTGCAAACGTGGTCATAAAAAATAGGCTAGTTTTTAAATATTTCTATAACCAAATATGTGAATAATTAAACATGTCTATCAATAACGTTAGTTCACCCAAAAATGAAAATTCTGTCCTCATTTACTCACCCTCGATGGTGTTGTTCCAAACCCGCTAACGTTAGACTTTCGTTCATCTTCGGGACAGAAATTAAGATATCTTGATGAAATCTGAGAGCTTTCTGTCCCTCCATTGACAGTATATGCAACTACCACTTTGACGCTTCAAAAAGTTCATAAAAAGATCGTAAAACTAATCCATATTGAGCGGTTTAGACCAAGTTTTCTGAAGAAACTCGGTCGATCATATGATGAGCAGATTTCATTTAGAGAATTTAATTCTCTTTTGGTCAGTCAACAAAAACTTCTCGGGTTAACTTAATGTTCTCTTTAATGTCAAATCTCTCTAAAATCACACTATTTACTCACTTAATTAAGCAATTCAATAAAGAGTTTTGTAAACTGGGCTGTTAGCTAGTCAGCAAAAACGAAATGACCGTTAATTTTTAAATTACACTAGCGCGCATCTTTCTGTGGAAGAATCGCGCGCAGTAAAAAAGTTACAAACCCATGAATTTATTATTTTTTATGCTTTTCATACGACGCTTAACCTTGGCGTAAAATTTTTAGCTATAAACTGTATTTTATCTTAAAATTATAATGCGTTTTGACTGATCTAATCCAACTGTTTTAATAAACTGTATCTGCAAAATATACTTTATGAAAGATTACACATTTCAGCATAACATAGTTATACAAATTAAACCTAACAATAATAACCTGCCGGGTTAACCTGCGTTCTTTTTAGATTGCAAAGATAAAAAGGAAGAAAATCAAACCTACAGAGAACGTTATTTTCCCCAAAAATAACCAAAAGGGAACAATATGGGAACGTTTAGTGTTTGCTGGGAAACATCATATAAACCAGCACAGTCTGGGTTAGTCACTTCAAATAATCTATGTAAGATTCATTTTAAACAGGTAATTTATGCATTAAGTCTCATTGGAATTAAACCAATTGAAACTCAATGTAAAATATCCCCAGAATATTTACACATTGTTTTATATTCCCAAATACCAAATTAAGAGACAGTACAAAGATCTAATTGCAATCCAATTAAAGACGCAAACATATAACTTCTGCCATCCATCAGTCTAGTAATGGTCAAGTGAATTGCACTGTGGGCTACAATACAAGACAGTGTGCTTTGATACATACTGCAGATTTAGCAAATGTAGACAAAGTATTCAATGCATAGGAAAGTTGCATGTTGCACTGTATACATAGTATATAATGCAGCAATTAGAAGACTAGAACATCAGTACACAACTTCAAACCAAATCATGAATAGAAAGTCAAAATAAGTTTCCTTAAGACTTAGTTGTTTTATCCACCTTATTTTAACTTGAATATGGAAGGCTTTTGGTATCAGCAGTTTCCAGTTATTGGAGCTGTGCAAAAGCAGACCATTTTGCTACAAACTGGCATTAGTTGCACCATTTTAGATATTTATCACAAGCCCTTGGGTTTGGCATGTTCCTTCAGCAATAAATAGCCATTTAGCTAATGAATTAGAAGTATTGCACATTCACAATGCTTGTTTGAAAAATAAGTTTGATACAATTTAGCAGTTGCTATGCATGCAAAATATTAATGTAAAAATGTAAGAAACTTAAAGAATGATGGCTAATGCCAAATTAAGGGTTTCAAAACCAAAATGTGTTATATTGTCACAGAAAAAGTCATGATTAAAACCATTAACATTAATGTTATCAGTAAACAAGAACACTTCCAAAAAACTTACAAGTCATTTATTTCTACCAAAAACACTATAGGAGCAATGCGACTATGGTCGCTAGCAAATATACTAATTGACAAACTTAAGCAATATAACTGAAAAGGCAAATCAAAAACAGTTTAAAATCAAAGCTAACAAAAGTGGAAAAATTTCCAGTCACTATTAGACATTACCCAAAAACGCTGACATTCACTAGACTCTGGTTTTTAAAAGACTCTCTCCTACACTATGCAACAACAGGATAAGTATAGTAAGCATCTGGAAACATTGAGAAAAATGTACTCAAAATCGTTTTATTTCAAAAGCTCTGGCAGCTCCCGAACCTCATGTGGCAAATCCAGTAGACATGTAAAATACAACCATACAATACATTATTCAAAAAAGGTACCAAAAAGTACAGTAAAAATAACACTTCCATCTCTGGAAATGTGGACAAAAGGAAAATAAAATTAAAATAAAAATGTGGAAGTGTGACTTTGCTTCCCCTATTATCGGTTCTGTACAAATGGGTCATGATCTTGTCCGGTAAAAGGAAAGAGTCTGCATGTGTGTGAACTGTTGTCGGCTTCACTGTCAGACTCATGGTTTTTGGGAATACGTCAGTCCTGTGGAAAAACAGACATGTTCAGTGGCAACACAGGTTTGAAAACATCAAGACAACCAAATGTACAGCAGCTTAGATAGAAGCAAGGCAAAACACCTGGTCATTGGTTGTACAAAAATCAATCAGCATCCATTTGATAAATGCATACGCTACCTGTTCTGCATGTGATCAGTATGGCTTGTAGCTACTCTGGTGGCCTCCGCGTCTCGGTGTTTTTCCGTAGCTCGCGCTGCCCTGGGCTGAGAAAAACATGTAACTGAGTGAACATGGAAGGGACACCAAAGAATTATCATAAAAGCGTCTGGAAGATGCAAACTTACTGTAGTCATAACCACCACCATATCCATAGTATGGAGAGGAATAGTCGTAGCTGCCATAGCCACCGTAACCGCCATATCCCTGCTGGCCACCGTAACCACCATAGCCTTGGTTCCCATAGCCCTGGTTCCAGTAGCTGTTATATCCCTGGTTCCAGTTCTGGTTTTGGCCTGAGGAAACAGATGTTGCAAGTTCAGACTGGTTTTTAATAATGCCGCGGTTGCTGAAACGCTCATAAAGCACGCCTCTTACCCCCACGACCCCTGCCGCGACCTCCGAATCCTCCGCGGGCGCCGTACTGCTGCTGCTGGTAGATTTCCTTGGGCTGAGCGATTTTGATCTCGCACTGATTATCAGAGACAAAACGGATGAGAGCAAAGCCAGACTGTAACAGGCCGAATAAAACTTATATGCACTAATAAAAAGCAGTTTTAAATCAATAGAACAGTTGTAATCAAGCAACTGTGCACACCCACAAATCAACTTCATTTACCCACCATAACCATGCATCTATTGCAAAAGTATGAGAGAATAAAAATATACATACAAGGTCTTCCTCTCCATTCGTTACCTTGCTTCCGCTAACGTTATGGTATTTCTTCTCAACTATCTTTTTGACGGCAGATTCTTCCTTGAATGTGATGAAAACAAAGCCCCTCCTTTTGTTTGTTTTTGGATCCGTTGGAAGTTCAATATTTTCCATCTGCAAGCATAAACGATAAAGCATTAAAGCTGGTAGACAACACAAGTTTATTTTATTTATGCTCAACGGTAAAAACCTCACCTCTCCGAAGGCCCCAAAGTATTCACGGATCTTCTCTTCTGCGGTTTCAGGGTTAAGGCCACCAACAAATATTTTCTTGACCGGCTCTTTCTTCATGGCCATGGCTTTCTTGGGATCGATCTGTCGGCCATCTAGTCTGTGTTCCTTTTGCTGTAGCACCTTTTAAAAGAAACAAAATGTTGTAAACATCCACCACCTAATAAGTATTTGTACTGGAGAGAAGCGAAAGCATCCATACCTTGTCCACACTTTCTGCTTCTTTGAACAAGATGAACCCAAACCCTCGTGACCGGCCGGTGTTTGAATCCATCTTTATGGTGCAGTCCGTCACCTCGCCGAACTTTGAGAAGTAATCCTTTAGATCTTTCTTACTGGTGTCCCAGCTGAGTCCTCCAACAAACATTTTACTGCAGTAAGACAGACAAAGTTATTGAAACCCTGCGTCAAACCACAAACAAAGTAATCTCATAGCATCATGTAGTACCATAACTGCAACAGTCAGGTTCAGGAAGAAAAATTTGCTTTAAATAACCGTTCAACAGTGGCATTCTGGGTAGAAAAACTACATTACCCATGATTCTGCAGAGAAATACCCACCAATCAGAGAGGGATGTAATCAAGTCTCATAACACATCTTATATTTTGCAATAAACAAAACATTGCTTCCATTCGTACAAAAAAAACAAAAACTTGAATTCTATATTTCTCAATATTTACACTTCAATTTATTTCACTCACAATGATTCATGGAATGTACTCATTTCCCTCACTAAAGCATTGTCTTTTGTAAAATTCAAATCCATTTTTGCTACTCTTAAAGACGGTTTAAAAAAAATCCCTATGGAAAACTAAATACTTAGAGAAATCCAAAACTGCTTAAAGTGGGCGGGCACTAATGTACTTGCCTGTGCCAATTCTAAAGTCTGATTGGACAAACCAGTGCGCACACAAACTACATTAGGGACCGTCTCCAGGCAACCACACACACCTTGGCCAAAGTATTTTACCATGCAGATTAACTGGGTTGCAATAGTTAGGGTTTGATATACAAGAAATAAGCCACTTAAAGGGATAGTTCACCTAAGAATGGATATTGCAATCATTTACTCACCATCAAGTCTCTTTATTACCAACATTCTCCAAAAGACAACCGGTTTGGAACAACTTGAGGGTGAGAAAATGGTCACTCATTTTTTAGTGAACTATGCCTTTAAGACGGCAGGTTTGAGATTTTACCGCGGTAACTTTAGTTCGCGTAACGTTACCGGCAGATGCCACCCGCCAGCGTGAATTTCAACACTAAACAACCCTCATCTCCAACAATGAGCACAACACCGGGCAGTAAACCACCCCACCCCCCTCTATTAACAAAGACACATGGCGCCAAGAAACACGACTTAAAACACACGGTCTACATTAAGCATGAAAACGCAATTAAACTCTGAATATTCTTACCCGGCATCTTCCTCGCCCTTGCTGGCGTCGATCTGTCCTCCATCTCCGTTCTCCTCGTCCTCCACCGCGGCCTCCTCCGCGAGCTCCGCTCCGTTCACATCCTCCTCGTTCCCGTTCTCGGAGGTCTCCATAAACTGCTGCTCTGCGTCGGCCATTTTAGTCTCTTATGATCACCTTTGGATTACAAATGATTAAGGTTTAACAGTTAGCTCGCGGTGTGAAATAAGAGGGAAGGTGCTAGAATAATAGAGTAACGTTAGCAACACGGTCACGCCATTAGATTTAGCGCACAAAAGCTCGATTTCAGGTCTTAGCTTATTAAATGCACAAGAAAACAAATTAAATCAGGCGCGAAAACGTGTTAGAAGCGTATAATAAACGCATCGGTCTTCTGAAAACAAACAAACAAAAGATTCATTCAGGCCGTTTGCAGAAAGCTAAAGCAGCATGCAAAGCTAAACTAGCTAACGTTACACGATCTCGTCTAGAGTCGTTTTCAAGTACGCAGAACGCATAAAACAAGCTTTTTCGGCTAATATTCTGTTTTACGTATAGTCTCGTTAAACATACTTTAGCACAACACGGGAAGCGTGCGAAATTAAATTAACCGGCTTACTGTAAAATATTGGCGCTGAAACAGCCGCTTTCCAAGATGGACTCTCGCGTACTGTACCAACTCGTGGCCAATTTTATAGCACCGGATGAGCTCGTTTGAATAAAACAAGCTGTGACTGGATGACTGGGAGTGACTAAGCTATGATAACGTTCTTTGATTGGCCAGGGACTGTAAAAGCCCCGCCCCGTTATGGTTTCCTCTTGCGCACTTCTTTTCTGCTCAAACGCTTTAGCACGAGATGTTCAAACTAAGCGCGTGCACGATACAACACGATAGTAAGAGATCGTTGTGCAATCACACAATGAATACAAGCGTGTACAATACTATATAATATATAGAAGGTTTTTTTTTATACATTTGATAGGCTTCACAATCACTTTTATTAATTTCTCCCCCGTCGTCGATGAAGGACTGCACTCACTAAGAGGAATTTCTAGTCTTAAATATTTTATAGCCGAGTAAAACAAGAATATGTTAACTTTCGATTTTTTTCATAACTTTGAAACTCTTTTCACGAACCTTTCAATCATGGAAAATCTCGATTTAAAATTCCCTGATATTTTTTTAGGGTTTCCTTGACTATGGGAACAGTGTACTTGCACGCTTGAGTTAAAAGGTTTGGGTTTTTGTAAACGTTATTTATTTTTGTACCATTGCTTTGTGGATATCATTCAGTATGTCACCATTACTATCATTATACCATAAAGCACCACCTAGAACTTTTTAGTACAATCTCTCTACACATGCATTTTCTAGTGACATTACAGCCAAATTTGCTGATTGTAAAGAACTTTTTATCTAAAACAAGATGTTTTAATCATTTTTACTTAACTTTGGACTTTTTCAAATGGTCTGAAGGGCATATTAATATGCATTTTCTATAGACACATCCTTTGCATGATATAAATGTATTTCTTTTGCCACAGTTACTACATGTACTACATGTTTACTACATGTACTACAGTTACTACATGTTTACATGTTACTACATATGGGTGCTTTAATTTGATCAGACTTTAAACTGAAGAGTTGCTTATAAGCTGTATTCAGCTTCCCAAGTAAAAACGAAGAAAAGTGAGAGTAAAAGAGCCTAAACCACTAAAGGTTTAAGTGTGACATGGTGCGATTTTATAGCACTGAACAAAAACAATTAGACATTCAACTCAGAAAAATCAGCAACATTTTATGTAAGAAACAATCAGACAGCAGGGTATCTGAAATTATCAATGCTTTGCTAAAGTATTCACAGAATCCAGCCTTTCCTTTCTACCCAATTAAACTGTTCTACAAAAAGTCCCAAACTTTGAGTCTTTCTACTTTAGCCTCAAGTAGATCAATATGGCATTAAATCATGAGTAATATAATGCTGTTTTTTATAACAAAGAGAACAGCTGAATTGCACTGATTTAGTACAACAAACTGCCATTATTAACACAAAAGAAAAACAAGGACAAGGTCCCTTTCATCATTTCATCATTTATTTTTTATTAAATTTTTCCACATGTTGTATTCTGTTCTTGGAATCGACATCTTTATCGGGTTCCGACGGTCACCTGCCAAACTCTGATCAGGTTGTCTGTGTATCCAGCAAAGAGAGTCTGAGAAAAAAATAAAAAGTGTAATTAATATGACCTTTTTGTTTGTTCCACTGGTTTATATTTAAGTTTATCAACTGCACTCATACACTAATGCCACAAATCACCCAGAGATCCCCCATCCGAACCGATGCTGATTATCTGCAAAGTAACCTCATGACACTCATTAAAGGGCCTTTCACACCGAGTGCAATTAAACGGCGCGAATGTACATCGCGATGACACTCTGGAATTGAAACAATGGATCCCGATGGAGCGATTCACACCGGGCGTGATCAATCGCAGCATGATTTTTTGTTGATTTTTTTCCCCCTCAGCCAGAGCCGTCCAATTATATCTGAGCTTACCCGAGCCTCTGCTATTGCACAAAAGTGTGAGAGAGGTGGCGCTGTTTTGAAAACCAGTGTGAACACCGAAGAAAAGTATTCAGAACAGAGAATAAAATGGATTTTAAGTGTTATCATTGGTGTCTGAGAACAGATTTATTCTTACATGATCTTCATACCGATTATTATTTCTATTTATTTTCCACTAAATTATGCGATTTGAAGAGCTTGAAACAGCACACAGAGCGCCGTTTTCTTCCCTGTGTGTGTGTTATGAGTCAGAGAGTGCATTCGCTTTAGAGCTGTCAATCATATTATGTGATCAATCATAACTCCTGCCTTTAATTCCGAAGGACGTTGAGTTAATTTCCTCATTCTGAGTTCCACACATAAACAACAAACAGCGCCACGTTCAGTGTGCAAGGGCCTGTGGGAAGCTCTTACCTGTCCATCAGCAGACCAGGCCAGAGACGTGCACTGGGGCGGCTCAGCCTTGCTGTTAGTGGTGATGACCTCCTGTCTGAGCTCATCAACAATGATCTTTCCCTCCAGATCCTGTGGAGAGAGAGAGAGAGAGAGAGAGAGAGAGAGAGAGAGAGAGAGAGAGAACAGTAATGTGAGAGAAGAGTGACTGGAGCCATTTCAAAACCATTCGAAAGTCAAAGATTAATCTTCATATTCATTCAAGTAGATTCAAAATGTTTATTGCAAATAAAAATCTATTTTAAAATCAGTGTTTCTGCACAGTTTTATGCTAAATGACTATTAGTGTATGATATTTAATCTTTTTATATAAGGTTTATATACATGTTATATATATATATATATATATACATGTTATATATATATATATATATATATATATATATATATATATGATTGACTTTTTTAGTGGTGGCAAATTAATCGTTAAACAAGAGTCATTTTTTAAAATGGACAGTTTGAGAATGATTTACCAAAATTAATTGAACTTGCCAAATTTAATTCCATTGTTGTCTTTTTTTAAATGTAACGTATTGCAATAGAGAGCCTAAGTCCCGCCCCTCCGCTTCCGGCTCATGGGACCTTATTTCGGAAAAAATATGTATGGAAGTCAATGGCGAGAGATAACTTATCTTTTTATTCCGTCTGAACTGTGCCCTGAACTACACATATGATGTTTGTCAATTTAAAAGGTAATTATGAAAGTCAAGAAAGTCATAAAACAGAAGAGTAACGTTTAGTTTTATGTGAAAATCGCTCAATGAACTACATCTCTCGTCTCGCACTATGTACGTCACAAGATCCGTTGCTCGTATGTGTGTATTCTGGCTCAAAACACTCAGGCATGACGGCGTAACGTTACGATTATAATGTAAGACTATAGAAAACATGACAGACGTTAGCTTCAGTAAAGTTAGCTTCATTCATTGAGAGAAAAGGTATGACGTCGCATGTGCGCCTTCTGGGTTTGTAGTCTTTGTAATTACGTATTTTCACAGTCTTATACCTCAGCAGTTTTACATCAAGCTGCGACTTTCTTGACTTTAAAATGTATCTTTTAAATTGACAAACATCATATGTGTAAATCAGGGCACAATTCAAACGAGATCAAAATATTTGTTGTCTCTCGCCATTGACTACCATACAATGTTTTTCCGAAATAAGGTCCCATGGTGGTCGACCGGAAGGGGTGGGACTTAGGCTCTCTATGACTTCCGGTGTTGATTTTCAGTGGAGACACAAATGAATCGTTAAACAAAAGCCAATATATGAAATGGACGATTGTAACTGCTTCACCAAAATAGACAGAACTTGTACATTTTACATTTAACATGTGTTGCACTGACATTCAGGGATAATTAGCATATTCATAGGTCTGCGTATACTAAATGAAGCAAGGGTGTAGAGTTAGGCCTACATTCAAGCTATTTTAAGGTTTTTTTTGTGTCATTTTGGTGATCTAAAATGAGTTTAAAGTGCTGACACAAATGAAATGGACAATTGAACTCATTCACCAAATTGAATTGAACTTACCAATACCATTTACTAATGCCATCTTCATAACATATTACAATGATTTTCAATGTTGATGAATTGAAATCACCAGTCTAAATCGCCAGTTGACCATTATGAGTTTTTCAATGAATGATACCGCTATAAAGCCAATATAAAAATGCCAAATACTGACTGACTGTCCAGCATCACAAAAGTTCATAAACTACATGCATAGTTGAAGCAGAGTTGTGATACTTAATGTAAAATGAGTGAAACTACAATAAATTAGATCATCCCAAAACTGACCCAATCCAGCCAAGAACATGTTTTGATGTGAAAAGGACAGAAAGCTGATCGTACCCAGATCTTGATGCTCGGCCCAGTGGCGGCACACAGCCAGTATCTGTTGGGGCTGAAGCAGAGAGCGTTGATCACGTCACCGCCGTCCAGCGTGTAAAGATGCTTGCCTTCGTTCAGATCCCAAAGCATGGCCTGTCCATCCTGAAGACAGAGACACAGGGAACGTCAAACCTCCACATCATTTATAAAGTCATAACGAGGGCACAGAACTGCCCGAGAAAAGTGAAGGTCAATCATTAGCCTCAAAGGTTTCGCTTCAATGGTAGTTGGCAGCGTTGTGTCTTTCATCAACATGACTGAAAATACTCATCCTCATTCTTAAAATTGGACCCCAATCCAAACATTTTAAAGGCAGCTATATGGTTTCATAAATAAAGAGCCAATTTATACTGTAAACAAAAAAAATCTATATTATAAATGTGTAAAATATTATTTTGATATTATTTAGTTTATGTTATGCTACATTACATTTATTTTTAATTTAATAAAAAACATTTTTTTTAATCCATTTATTTAAAGCTAATTTTTTATTATGCATTTATTTTTATATGTAAAAAGACCCAATTAAAAATGGAAAATATTTGGTTTCTGTTATGCTAGATTCTTATGTTTTGTACAAATTTAAATTAAAAGCATTTATAAAAATGTATTTATTTGAATTTTTTATTTAATTTTTTATGTATTTTTCAATTGTTTCCTCTCAGTCCCCCAGTTTGAAAACCCCTTGTCTATACATTTTGATGAAGTTCAACGTTCAGATTTGGGGCATGAACAGTGAAACGGACCTTTCCTCCAGATGCACAGAGGGAGCCATCGGGGGACACCGTGACGGTGTTCAGGAATCCCGTGTGACCGATGTGATTGGTCTTCAGCTTGCAGTTGGCCAGATTCCACACCTGAAACAAACAAAACACTATCAGTGAAAAGTCACTCAAGTGGAGTGAAGGGACAAATGTGAGATGTGAGAAAAAAAAATTAGGGATGCACCGAAAATCTGTCGGAAAAAGAAAAAAAAGGCAGAAAATATACACTGAAAATATGCCGTTATTACAGCCATGTTTTTCTGTAAAGCTGCTTAAAAACTATGTGCACTGTGAAAAGCTCTATATAAATGAGTTGACCTAAACACTGGTGTGTTAGTTCTCACCTTGACCATCTTGTCCCAGCCGCAGGAGACGATGATGGGGTTACTGCTGTTCGGGGAGAAACGGACACAGGACACCCACTCGGTGTGACTCTCGTCCTGAGGAACAACACAAGCATCTCAGTGTGGATCGATCACACATCAGCTCAGCTAACAGATTTAACCCCGTCAAGCCTGACATATGAAATTAAAGTCTGAAAAAACTCACCTTCTTTTCTTTTTTTCTTTTTTTTTTAAATGGAGCCATTAATTAAACCTTAAACCGTTTTTGTTGAGTATCATATTTGATGCATCAGGCTTTTATGGCTCATATCATTATGTTCAGAGGCTCAAACTGAGCAAAAATATGCAGTTTGGTGCAAATGCTGATGTTTAAACGGCCATAAAGTCTGATAGCTTGTAATGTACATCAGTGAGGTTCTTATGACAGTATAATAGACTTACATAAATATGAATATCAGTTATTACTGTCTATATCTGCCAATATGTCTTAGTAAGTAGTTTTAAATCATATAATGGAATGTATTACAATGATGATTGAGAGATGATCATATTTGAGACAAAAAAATGTTTTAAATGGATATATGGATAATCAAGTAAACCTACGTTGCTTCAGTCCAGTAAGTGTTCATCTAGAAATATTACTAGTATAAAAGTTAAGTTAATGTTCACAGCAAAAAGACAGGTGAACCATGAGCTGATGGACATTTTTACAATTACACTAAAAGTCCTTTTTAGTGTAAAAAAGGACTTTTGCTAAAAGTCTTAACTATCAATCGTACGACAGAAGGCATGCAGTAGATTGTGTGCAACAGGTTTTTCAGCAAAGTTTGATCATGTTGATCATTTACAGGTCTTAGAAAGTTGCATTTGAAATATGATGCGGTGGACTTTACAGGGTTGAGTCACTGATCAGGCTGAGATGTCACTGCTGACCCAGACTAACTCTCAGACTAACCCACGGTTCCTCTCACCTGGATGGTGTACTTGCAGACGCCCAGGGTGTTCCACAGCTTGATGGTCTTGTCCCGAGAGCCGGACACAATCTGACGGTTATCAGCGGAGAACGCCACGCTCAGCACATCTTTGGTGTGGCCCACAAAACGACGGGTCGTGGTTCCACTAAAACAACATTTCGAAGAGCAAAAGGTCACAAACATGAGGGCTATCCAACGCAGGCAGTCTCAGAAATATTGCTGAATATAACTGAGCAAGCCAGAGGCGACAGTAGCAAGAAACCCAAACTCCATCAGGAGACAGAACGGAGAAAAAAACCTTGGGAGAAACCAGGCTCAGTCACAGTGTATGATTATAAGTCATAAGTCAGACTGGATCAGAACATTCAAAACATTGAATCCAGTTCCATCCGGTTGAAGATCGGATTCGTCACGCCGGCATGGAGACAGATTTAGTTGAGGATCTGTCAAAACGCCATTTGTTGTTTGAATTTCAAAATAAAAATGGACAGAATTTGAAAGCTGAGACTCGTTTCATATCAGAAGAAACAAGACACAAACTCTTTGAGATTATTGGATGGGAAAAAACGCAGACCTGGAAACCCTAGCTTGAACTACCGGCGATTCACAAGGTCAAATAGAGCCAGCTTTTTTATATTTTTTTTTATATTTTGCAAACACAAATAGTGACACTATATAAATGTGCTAAATACAAAATAAACAGGACAAACAAACAAACAAACATACTAACAGCCAACATAAGTCAATTCTCATAACTCCTGTGTGTGTAAAAATGTAAGTGTATGATATTGCTATTTTTTTCAACTGTTATTAAAGGAGAACTCCGGTCAATTTTAACATTGAGCTAATTTTTTTTGTAAATTTGGAGTGCTGTCAATACAGAGAACAACGACAAAAATCGGTGTTGCCTACACCGTGTTATCCTCTTTTTAAAATTTGCACCCTGTTGACTTCAATGGGGCAATATTTAAACCTGCTTTTAGCCTCTTAACATCCTTGATGTGTCATTACAAGTGCCCAGCCAATGTGAGTGATTCCTTTAGAGTGAACACGAGTGAATCTGACTGCAGTAGATGTGCAAGATATGAATAAAAATGATGTTATTTCAGCCAGCTCACATACCTGTATTTATTTCCTGTTTTCGGGTTGAAGTCCAAAGTAGTCGATTGTCGAGTTCGGGCGCATGATCGTACGTACTAAACCTATGCGCGTGAACTCGACGATCGATTACTGTGGACTTCAACCCGAAAACAGGAAATAAATACAGGTATGTGAGCTGGCTGAAATAACATCATTTTTATTCATATCTTGCACATCTACTGCAGTCAGATTCACTCGTGTTCACTCTGAAGGAATCACTCACATGACCTGTGCACTTGTAATGACACATCAAGGATGTTAAGAGGCTAAAAGCAGGTTTAAATATTGCCCCATTGAAGTCAACAGGGTGCAAATTTTAAAAAGAGGATAACACTGTGTAGGCAACACCGATTTTTGTCGTTGTTCTCTGTACTGACAGCACTCCAAATGTACAAAAAAATAAGCTCAATGTTAAAATTGACCGGAGTTCTCCTTTAAGGCCCTTGCATTCTCGTCCAAAATTTTCGCACATTAAGAAATATAAATACGACCTCACGTTGTGTAAATCATTTGCATGATTCAAATGTAAATCAAAGCATTTTGAAGGTGTTTTGACAATTCAGAGCCAACAAATGATGAATATGAAAAATTCAGACTCAGTGTCCAGTTAACCTGCCCTTTAAATTCAACACGAGAGATTTTATTCACACGCAGTGACACTTTTACGCCCCCTTTTGATTGACAGGATATAATCATGCCTGATCATCAGCTGTTTTTAGCTTTAATCAGCCGATACGACAGCCTCGTACTCACGTGGTGAGGTCCCACAGACGCAGAGTCCCGTCCCACGAGCCGGACAGCGCAAACTGACCATCTGATGAGATGACCACATCGCTCACGAAGTGTGAGTGTCCGCGCAGGGCTCGCTGAGGAATACCGTAGTTGGTCTCGTCACGGGTCAGCTTCCACATGATGACGGTCTTATCTAGAGGAACGAGAGCAGGAGACATGAAGATATTAGAGCAAGGGCTGTCGTGACGGTACAGTTAGTAGTCAAACACTGTTAGATAAATATGTGGCTTTATCCAGTATTTCTGTTCAACAAAACATCCCTCAAAAATCAAAACACATCATTAACAGCGTTTTCATTAATAATAACCAACTATAACTAATGCAAGATTTCATGCATTTGAATACAGTTACTAACTAGTTTAATGCCAGATGAACACTCATTCACATTTAGTGCAGAACTGCCATTTAATGTGAACTTCTCTTTTTACACATCATATAATAACAGTAAAATATGCATAATTACATAATTACGCGTTTAATAAATACTATCCAATACAAACACTTTAAAATAAAGTTATTTTTTACAATGATGAACCATGGAATTCAACAAAGTACCATAGGATTACTATAAAACAGCATCACTGTACCATGGTAAAACCACAGTACTTTTTTTTTGTAAGGAAGACATTACTATCATCCTTTATTGTGACTCTTCCTTCTCCTGAAAAGTACCATGGTGTTACCGTAATACCATATTTTTGGGCATACTTCAGTTTAAGTACCTTGGACTATTATGTAAATACCATGGTAAATGAACACTGTAATCGTTCAGCATTATGATAACACATTAAAAAAATGACAATACCATGCTTTTATCCATCACTGTACCACGGCACCAGCACAGTAAAGTTACTTTTTTGTAAGAAAGGCAGAACTTTACAACTTTTCCTCTCCTGAAAAGTACTATGGTACTACCATGGTATCGTTGTAATACCATGTTTTGAACACACACCATGGTAAATGAACATTGTAATCATTCAGCTGCACTATATACATATATATGCATGCGACCATGGTATTATGATCGGATATTATCCTCACTGTACCATGGTACCAGCACAGCACTTGTTACTCGCGCGAACTGCCCGTCAGACAGCTGTGGTCGGGCGGTAAAACTGTGTGTATCTGTCACCTCGGGACGCGGACAGAATCATGTCTGGAAACTGCGGGGTCGTGGCGATCTGGGTCACCCAGCCGTTGTGGCCCTTCAGGGTCCCTCTCACGGTCATCTGCTCGGTCATCTCGGCGCTCGGTACCGGTCGATGGCTGTAGATTGAGTTGGACGGACTGAAACGCCGCTATACTCAAGTTAACAGCACAGGAAAAGGACCGGCTCCACGCCGGAAGTACATATTCATGCCTGAGCAGAGACGGCGCAGTGCCTTGTGGGAGTTGTAGTGCGACTGCAGCACATTGAAGTCGTTTTCTTTTTGTTGAGTAAAATAATAAAAAATAAAAGATTTATTTCCCAACATAAATTATTCGCAACCATACCATAAACATTAAATTTGAAATCGACGTTTTTTAAATCATAATAACAATAATTTGATAATAATATTATAATATTTATAAAAAACAATGATAATAAATAACAATAATAATAATATACAAACAAGTTTCTATATGTTTAAAGACTGTATACAATATTGTACAGCTGACTGGGGTCAAAATCATCAAAAAACTATGTACATCCACTATGTACATGAACTCTTTGATGATGTCACTTTTTTGTCCACATTTTGTCGACTCTTATTTTCGAGTTTTCCATTTTGTGAGAAACACGGGCAGAAAAAAAGATATCCGTTGTTTCCGCCCGGTTTCGAACCGGGGACCTTTCGCGTGTGAGGCGAACGTGATAACCACTACACTACGGAAACCTGCGTGGACGTGTCACTCTGACTGCGGAATTTTGAGTTTTCGCATGTGTTATGATACGTCTCCATCTAGCGGTGGCTGACAGAAAGTACAGTGCAGAAGTTCAACAAAATTCCACAAGATGTCGCTCAAGATCAACAGTGTCTCCAAAAAGTATTTAAACGACCTAGTCACATTAAAAAAGTCTTCATGTCATTGTATAAAACATAAAATGTCTAAACATGTTTTAAAGAGCACACATTTAAAGCAACACATTAAGAAAAGCAGATTGTTGGGTTTGAAATGATAAAATAACAGGTCTATGTCCAAAACGAAGAAGAGTATGGTGTAGCACACCATCAGATAAAGGCCCCTCTTGCAGCTTTTTACATCCAGTCAGCCCTAATATAATTAGGCACGCCTATAAATGTTTCTGGGGAGATGCTTTTGTCCTTGCCCATGAAACAAAGCAGTCAGCAGAGGAGAGAGCCAGGCCAGCACATCTGCGTTCAGATGGAGAGTTTGGGTCTCTTGACCCCCCTGAATCAAAACCACAACCCTTTCATGAGCTGGTCTGGCTCCCGACTCCAGCTCTCCGCTCAGGGTGGCTCCTGCCTCGAGAACTAATATACTGCAGCCGCAGGCCTTCTCTAACGCTCAGAGATCTTCTCCTCCTCTTCCTGGCTTTCTATTTTGATACCAGAAAAACTCAGACTGGTTTTACCTCAAACTCTCTGACTACAAGGCCATCTGGGACCTCGATGAGCTCTTAACAAACGTTGCATGTAAAACTGCATTGTTTGCCAATGATTTTTTTTTTTTTCCCCCAGAAAGTTTTGACAGCTAATTTTTATTTTATTTTAGAGTTATTTTAGTTACTTTAAAATTTAAAATGATTTGATTTCAGCTGGCTGCCGAGGCAACATTTCTCATTTTCATTTAGTTTAACTTGATGGCTATAATAATTAAAACTAAAACTGAGATAAAAGAAAAATACATATGCATATTTTTTTGAAAAACACAACAAAATTACTAAAACTTTAACTAAAATTAACATGGAAACTCTAATTCTAATATTTTTGAAAACTATAATAGTATCTCAATCCCAGACAGCAACATAGTGTCGGCCCAGATCCGGCCCACATCTGGTACGTGTGGATTCCACATGAACCAGATTTGGGCCAGATCTGGGCTAATACTATGTTGCTGTCTGGGAATGATACTTAAATAACTCCATACTATAGCAACAAAATGCATATATGGGTGTTATTTCTGTGGCATGCATTTTAACATAAAGCTAAAGTCGACGGGAAATGGAAGTTGCGCTCGCCTTTTCTTCCCTGTTGTGACCATAGGGTTGTGACGTATATCAGTGTGAAACGGCTTCTCAAACCAGTTCAAATGTGGGCGGGGCTTGATTTTGTCTATAGGGAGTTGATGGGATGGTTGTGGTTTTGATTTCATGGGGACTTTAAAAAACTCTATTAATAATACTAAAATAACACTGGTGCATACTATAGCAACAAAAAAAAACATATATGAATGTTCATACAGTGAAATTAACTCTTAAAAGTGAAGCCACTGCAGTCACATTCAAAACTCTACAGTGGATTCTAGAGTTCAGGTTGACTGGGCGCTGTAGTCTCTCCACCCGTTCATCAGACCACAGTGGAAAACTGCTCCGTTTCTCACACACATGATGAAGGCTGGAGACTCGGACATCTGCATCACATGTTTTAAGTCTCATTTGAAGATATCTGCTGAGTTTAATATTCTCATGTACACAAAGGTTCCAAAAGGGTTCTTTTTCTGCAGTGATGTCATAGAAGAAGCATTTTTGGTTCCGAAAGAACCTTTCAGTGGAAAGTTCTTGAAACAACTGTTTTTTTCTTAGTGTGAAGAACATTTTAAAAATCTAA
Organism: Squalius cephalus; assembly: GCF_949319135.1. Classification (NCBI taxonomy): domain Eukaryota; kingdom Metazoa; phylum Chordata; class Actinopteri; order Cypriniformes; family Leuciscidae; genus Squalius; species Squalius cephalus. Next base: position 4,928,692 of record NC_137138.1, on the reverse strand, counting down.
AGAACTTTATACAGTATTTTGCACAGTGTTTTCTGGTTACACTATTGTTCAAAACAATGGAGTCAGTACAAATTTTTAATGTTTTTGAAATAAGTCTCTTCTGCTCACCAAGAAATATTGAATAGAAATATTAATATTGTGAAATATCATTACAATTTAAAATATCAGTGTTCCTTGTGAATATATATTAAAATATAATTTATTCCTGTGATCAAAGCTGAATTTTCAGCATCATTACTCCAGTCTTCAGTGTCACATGATCCTTCACAAATCATTCTAATATGATGATCTGATGATCAAGAAACATTTCTGATTATTACCAGTGTTGAAAACAGTTTTGCTTCTTCAGATTTTGAGGAAAACGTGATACACGTTATTCATGATTCTTTGATGAATAGAAAGCTCATTTATTTGAAATAAAAATCTTTTATATGTAACATTATACATTTCTTATACTGTCACCTTTGATCAATTTAATGCATCCTTGCGGAATAAAAGTCTTAATTTCTTTCAACAAAAAAATCTTACTGACCCCAAACCTTTGATTGGAAGTGTAGGTTTACATGCAGAAAATTCCACATCTGTGCACTGTATGAAATAGTACAAGTATGTTAGTATGCTCTCCCAAAGTCTTCTAGTTCCCACTCCCAAACTCCCAAACCCTCCCTCCCTCCCCCCGACCTCATAACTCATCTCCATTGAGTCAATGTAACATGCGGAGACAGTGAGTGTAAGTCAAACATGCTCTCTGAAAACATCACGCTTCTGAAACAGCAATAGAGTTAACAAGGCGAGAGGAAACCAGAGTCAGACTATCAGACAAACAGACAGACAGAGAGAAAGACAGACAGACAGACAGACAGATAGACAGATAGACAGACAGACAGACAGAGAGAAAGACAGACAGATAGATAGACAGACAGACAGACAGAAAGACAGACAGACAGACAGATTAGACAGACAGACAGACAGAGAGAAAGACAGACAGATGGTGAAATAAACATCAAAGATGCTTTGCCACAAGCTGCTTCTGCCACTGTAGGAACTACACTAACTATGGTGATGCAGATCTTCTTCCAAGATGGTATTCCTTGGAGCATCCACATTGTTGGAACCCTTCCGCATCATCAGCAGGGATCTCAGGGTCTCAGGTGTTTCGCCCCTTAACCTGAACACCTCGCCTGAGTGGGGCCATGAAGACTGCCTAGCCTTCACCTGCAGAAGGATTCCAACTGTGGGCTCTCTTCAGCCACAGCCATCTTGAGCTGGACTCGGCTGATGCAGCTATGTCCCTGGTGGCTTTCTTCAGCTGTTTCGGCTCCAGGCCCAACTTCTGGAGGAAGTAGCGCACCGATTTTGCTGGGAACCCGCGACACCGACTTCAATGGGGTAGCTGGTTGCATGCCACCCCTTTAAAGTGGCTTCGTCGACCAGGTCTTGGTACTTGGCTTTTTTCAATTGGTGTGACGTGGCTAGCCTCTCTTCCCAGGGCACCGTGAGTTCAGCAATTATGATGGATTTCGTGCTCCTGGATAGCAGGACCATGTCTGGTCGGAGGGATGTCGCTGCCACGTCCTGAGGGAAGACAAGCTTCTTCTTCAGGTCCACTCTCAACTCCCAATCAGAGGCTCGCTGCAAGGTAGAGGGTGGGTTCTTGGCCCCCATGCCGGTCTTATGAGCCTTGTCTCCTTCCCTCACAAAGGTTGTGGACTGGGGCGGGTAGGCCTGCTTGTTGTTGGCTTTGACTCGCTGCTGTTCCACCCATTTGGCCATTTCCGTGAGGACCTTGTCGTGCCTCCATCTGTAGCGGCCTTCTGCCAATGCCCTTGGACAACCGGCCAGAATGTGGTTTAGTGCACAGAATGCTGCTCCACATTGGTTGCAAGATGGGTCTTCCTCTCCGCCCCAGATCTTTATATTTCTTGGTGTTGGCAGCAGGTCAGTCACTGAGCACAGGAGAAAGCTTAGCTTCCCCTGGTCAGTCTGCCACAGTTCCTTCCAAGACAATGGTCGCTCCTGTGCCTGGTCCCACTGCGTCCATCGACCCTGAGAAGCAAATCCAATCGCTTTCACCTGACGTTCCTCCTCTGCTGCCTCGCGGACTCTTTGCACCACAAGGCCTCTTCTAGCTCTGGTATCAGCCCTGCTCCACCTCTTATCACTATAGTGTCCGAGGCCCAGGCGTCCCTGGCATACCACGCCTACGATTTCTTGGTGTTTCCAGTAGGATTCTGCTTCCATTACAGCTTGCTGGGGTTTCCACTTTCTGCCGCATTTGATGGTCTTGCTTGCATGTCTTACTTTCCCATCTTTAGACGAGAGCAGTGTACTGACTGCCCTTGCTTTGGTGGCTTTAAACTCCTCAACCACCGATGAGACTGGCAAGGGAAGCTTGGAGGTCTTGCTATACAGGTTGACTGCGCTGAATGATGGGGGGACTCCCAACCATTTCCGCAAGTACTTGCTGCACAGTCTTTCCATTCCTTCCACCTGGGACATGGGAAAGTCGTAGAGTAGGTAGGGCCATTTTAGCCGGGGTATGATGCCATACTGGAAGCACCAGACTTTAAACCTCCCGAGCAGTTGGCTGTGCTCGACTGCCTTGAGCCAGGTGTTCAGCTGGGCCTTGGTATTAGTGAGATTGCCGCTGTCCTTTAGAGAGCTGTCGTACTGCTTGCCAAGGCATCGGATCCTTTGATCTTGGATTGTTGGGATCTCAGAGCCTTGGATGTTGAAGATATTTCCTGTTAGCTTCCCCTTCAAGATACTGAGGCTCCTTGACTTTTCTGGTTTGAACTGCAGGCGTGACCATGTTGCCATTTTTTCCAGTGTGCTCAGGATCCACTGTGTCCCCTGAACAGATGGAGTCATCACAGTCACATCGTCCTTGAAAGCTCGGCAAGCGGGGTGTCTCGCGCCGTCGACTGCTTGCGGGCCTCTGCACTGCATTTCTCCTGCCTTTAGTAACAGATTCATAGCCGCTATGAACAGGGCCACGGAAATCGTGCATCCTGCCATGATGCCCTTCTCGAGCCTTTGCCATTTGGTGGTGACGCTTCCTACGGTGAACCTCATCTGCAGCGCATCCATATGTGCCATTACAAGCTCAGTTACCTCTGAAGGAACTCGGTCGTGATCCAATGCCTTTCGGATCAGCTGATGTGGGACGCTTGGGTAGGCTTTGGCGAGGTCCAGCCACACAACGGAGAGGGTGTTGTTGCTACTCCTGGCTTCGTTGATCAGCTGGCTAATCACTGCCGTGTGCTCCAAGCAGCCTGAATATCCCGGTACTCCTCCTTTTTGGACACTGGGGTCAATGAATTCGTTGGCGAGCAGGTATGTTGTTAGCCTTTTGGCGATGATGGGCCAGAATATTTTCCCCTCTACGTCCAGCAGGGAAATCTCCCGGAACTGATCGAGTCTGGTGGAATTTAGCTCTTTTGGCACAAAGCAGCCCTCAGCGAGAGTCCAAAGCCCGGGTTCCAGCTTCTTCTTCCACAGTGTCCGTAGGAGCTTTGAGAGCCTTTTCAGCAGCAGTGGGCAGCATTTATAGATTTTGTAGGTGGTTCCTGATGGTCCTGGGGCTGATCCCGCCCGTGCTTTTTTAACCACTGCTCTCACTTCATCCATGGTGAAGTCTGCCATGTTAAAAGAGGTGTGTGGTGTAAGAATCGGCAGTTGGAATGGGCATTCATCCAAAGGAATACTTCTAGAGGAGTCTCCATGTGCAGCCGCCACACTGTCTTCTATTTCCTCCTTTGCACATGACAGGGTCCCACCCTTCGGCTTTCCTAGTAGGTCCGCTGTGAATTGGAAAGGGTTGTTAAAAAAGGCTTTCCTTTTTCGGCGCTTCTCCCTCTGCTTCTCCCGTGTGGTCTCAGCACTCCGAAGCTGGATTAGCCTTTTTCGCATCTCTCTGCTAATCTCATTCAGGGCCGCTCTTTCCTCGTCACTTGCTTCCCGCCACCTTCTTTTTAGTGTCTTTAACTCTTCTCGCAGTTCTTTGATCTGCCGTTGTCTCCTGCTAGGCCCTGCTGGTGGCCTAGGAGTCTTGCCTTCTTTTTCACCAAATGTGTCATGGCACGCCTGGTACACAATGTCAACCATGATCTTGATCTTCTTGGCTGCATCTCCTTTCAGAGTGTTTTCCAGGATGGTATTTAGATCATCATCCAGTTGGGCCCATCTGCAGTCTGCTGCTGGTGGTAAGTTCAACCGTGGTTTCCTCTCGAAGTCTTTTGGACTTTCGGGTTCACCGACTCTTCCTGTGCTCTGAGTAGGTTGAGCAGGGAGGTCTGGGGCACTGTGGTTTGCCTCCTGGCCCTTGTCCTCCTCCACCGACTGATGAACACCCTTAACAAACTTGGAGATGTTACTCTGCGTAAGTTTAGGTGCTCTGCATTGCTGACTCTGCTCTTTGCACTTGGACTTGCCTTGGTGGATTTTTACACCACGCTCGTTCTTGAACAGCCCTCCACAGATGTTGCATCTTCTTTTTGCTTCAGCCTTCTGTCTTTCCGCATCCAATCTCGTAGTCCTTTTTCCATTGTCCGGGTCTTTAACCATTGATCCCTCCGATGGCAGATTATCCTCCCCCCCTCCTCGGTCTGCCTGGGGGTATTCTCTTTGTTCAGAACTCGTAGCTTTTTGTGCAGTGTTTCGGGGTGCTAGCCCTAACACTATTGCGTGCCGTCTTTCCGAGCTGTTATCCGTTCTTTCACGGATGTCCGTGGGTCTTCCCCCACCGCCAATGGGCCTCTCCCCATGGTCTCGACAATAAAGGTGAAATAAACATCAAAGATGCTTTGCCACAAGCTGCTTCTGCCACTGTAGGAACTACACTAACTATGGTGATGCAGATCTTCTTCCAAGATGGTATTCCTTGGAGCATCCACATTGTTGGAACCCTTCCGCATCATCAGCAGGGATCTCAGGGTCTCAGGTGTTTCGCCCCTTAACCTGAACACCTCGCCTGAGTGGGGCCATGAAGACTGCCTAGCCTTCACCTGCAGAAGGATTCCAACTGTGGGCTCTCTTCAGCCACAGCCATCTTGAGCTGGACTCGGCTGATGCAGCTATGTCCCTGGTGGCTTTCTTCAGCTGTTTCGGCTCCAGGCCCAACTTCTGGAGGAAGTAGCGCACCGATTTTGCTGGGAACCCGCGGCACCCGACTTCAATGGGGTAGCTGGTTGCATGCCACCCCTTTAAAGTGGCTTCGTTGACCAGGTCTTGGTACTTGGCTTTTTTCAATTGGTGTGACGTGGCTAGCCTCTCTTCCCAGGGCACCGTGAGTTCAGCAATTATGATGGATTTCGTGCTCCTGGATAGCAGGACCATGTCTGGTCGGAGGGATGTCGCTGCCATGTCCTGAGGGAAGACAAGCTTCTTCTTCAGGTCCACT
>NC_137138.1:4758291-4920791 GCF_949319135.1 Squalius cephalus | reverse complement strand
ATCAAAACACACTCTGCTATTATGGACATCATAAATGATAGACTTATTTTAGAATCAGAGTGTAGATTAGCACATGATAATGTATTTTGTTGTGCTACATCAGAAGAAAACCGAGAACTAGGAAAAGAAAGATCAATACCCAGCTTTTGAAGTCATTTGACATCCATTTATGAAGTTTCTGAGAAATGAAGATTGTGCTTTTGAAGTAATAGATGATGAAGGAAGGTATATAGTAAAGATGCCGCATACGTTTAAACGGTGTGTTTATGTCGATAATGTTTTGTCTATGTTAAGATGGTGTGGTTTCAAAGCTGTAATTTGATTTATGTTTTTAAAACGTGGTTAAAATGTTTTATTTTTTTATAATATATATTTTTTTTTACTAATAATATAAATTAATTATAAATTATTTTAAAACAAAATAATACATTAATAAATAAACAAATAAATAAACCCAGTTAAAATCAATAAAAATATTTATAAAAAACATTTTAAACACTACAAATATATATATATATATATATATATATATATATATATATATATTATTATTAGGATTTTGGATGATTATAAGTAAAGCACATATTAATGTCTTATTCCTCATAAGCATGTTCAACATCCCTTAATCCTACCCAATACATAAACTTAACAACTACCTTACTAACTATTAATAAGCAGTAATTAGAAGTTTATTTATATATAAATAAGTGAATAAATAAACCTGGTAAAAAATAATAATAAAAAAGACATATTAAAAAAATTCAATTAAATAATTCATAAAATTAGTAAGAGAAACTATTTTAAATAAATAAATACATAAAACTCTCTGCAGTAGTGGGAAATAAATTGAGAGAAAGAGGCCGGTCTTAACAGGAACACTAGTGTTAACCTCTGAGCTGGTCACCACACATCACACCACATCACATCACATCATATGTCTTGAACAGAGAGAGAGAGAAACACATTTGTATACGTAAGCTTCTTCTCTCAGCATCTCTACAAGGTCATGTCAGCCCTGACTCGCTTAGTTTGGCTCCAACTCAAGGACACGGACATTACAATTATAGTGCGTCCAGGCAGAGAGAGAGAGAGAGAGAGAGAGAGAGAGAGAGAGAGAGAGAGAGAGAGAGAGAGAGAGAGAGGTTAATGCACCCATTAACCAACCATTTGTTATCCAGTGTTACTGTTGGATTTCAACCAGGGTCTGCTCTAAATCACCACAGTCCAAAGAGAAAAGGCCAAATTATTTCTTTCTTTCTTGTCCACCAGAATCTCGCATGCACAAACAGGAAGTTGAGACATAAGTGCATGATCAATATGCATTTACAGGATGTTAAACTCATGCCGACGTGCAATACACCTTTACCACCACTTCACACTATAACCAGACTCTCTTCAGCCAAGCAATAACCAATGACCCACAGAACAACAATTCTACAGGAAATATGAGACACAAAAATCTCTCTGTGATCTTCAGCTGTCTCGAGATGTTTCAGGTTCCTCCTTTAATGTCTCCTTGAATCTCTCCTTTAATCTGTTTACTGGTCCAGTATGTGAAAATGATGCATCTGATCACTTCTGCTCAACAACACACATGGTTTGAGAAATCATTCATGTCTGGAGCACAAACGCTGGAGGAAACAGAGAAATACCTGTGATTAATTTTAGCTTGCATGTGCATTGTCTTGCGTGACACAATGATGGTGCACACAGAACTTTGTGCTACAGAATACTAACCACTTTTACATTAATAGCTCAGACTTTCTTTAGCTGTGGTTCATTTTAAAAGTGAGAGAATAGAAACACAATTGAGTGTCAAGTGCATTTTAGTATTCAGATGTTGCTCTTTCATTGCTAGTTATTATCATAGACTTATCATATCAGTTTCATAGACTTATTCTCAGATGTTTCTTCTGACATTCCGCAAAATGAGAAATAAAAATTTAACTAATCATCATACACTGTAAAAAATGAGTAAATATTATATTTCTAATTGTGATATTAAAGAAATCTCATTTGTCAACTTTCAGATTTTTCCACTTTTCCATCTGCAAAAAAAAAAAAAAAAAAAAAGGCCTAAATTTAAGATTTATGTATTTGAGTAGCATTTGATATTTCTATGCATTTGGATTACATAGTTTTAACGTAAAGTAACTAATACACATAATGTGATGCATATTTGTCAGCCATACACAAAAGAAACAGGCCAGATTGCTATAATAGTCCTGAATGTGTTTTAAATACACAATTACCAGGTTTATATATTTATCATCAATAAATCTAATTTCTTTCAATCTCATACATTTAAACTAATTGAATATTGCTTTTACCACAGATATATTTTAATCATGTTCATACTTTTTAACTTAAAAATTATTTTTATTTTCTCACAATGAACAGATTAACACTGATCATAAGCAATTTGAATAAATGCATTTTGAAAACATGATTATTTAACTAAAATCAAATAGATGCAAACAGTCAAAAATAATAAACTATGCCATGTATACTCTCACTGTCTTCCCGATCAATAATATCAATAGCGGATGTCTATCAGACTGAGAGAAAGCATCAGGATCTAATCAATTAAAAGCAAAGGCACAAATGTTTGGAAAAGCCTCATCTGCTCCGGAATAAACCGGTCTTCTGTTCGGAGCCAATCCTCTGACTAACAAACACTGCATGAAACAATCTTCAGCCGGCCCTGTTTTAGGAGCCAGTGCCCTGATTTGTGGCAGCAAAGAATGAACAAATAAATAACCAGTGAATGGAAAAATGCCCCAGTGTGACGTGGGTCTGTGGAGCAGAGCATGCTGGGATTTTACCAACACAGGGCTGATGTGGGACAGATCCAGATCAGTTGGGTGATTGTTTGACATGCAAATTGTGGGAATGCAGAAATGTTTTATAAGGGTTAGCATGACGTTGCTTAAAACGTTTTCTGAACTTCATTTAACAGTCCTTATCTGTCAAATCTGATTATGTAATGCATGTTACTTTTAATGCATTACTTGTAACATCAAAAAGTAATCTGATTACGTTATGCATGTTACTTTTAATGCATTACTTTACTCCATACATCAAAATGTAATCTGATTACGTAATGCATGTTATTTTTAAAGGGATAGTTCACTTTGAAATTAAATTTTGGTATGTTTTAGCTTACCTCAAGGGCATCCAAGATGTAGGTGTCTTTGTTTCCGCAGTAGTTTCAATTTTTATATTTTTAGGTCAAACCGTTCTTGTCTGTCAGTCATATAATGCAGGTCTATGGTCACCCCCTCAAAGAGCATGCACAGAGAAGTCCAAATTAAACAATTCCCCATCGTAAGTACACATTGATGGCCTAAGACACGAAACGAGCTATCGTGTTATCGTGTCCAGGTGCAGGTCCTTCATCAGATCTTCATCAGATTCATCAGATCAAACATGATGCATTGTGGTCTATGGATCTGCCTGAAGCGTACATGTTGAGTAGACTCGCTCCCTCGGTCAAAATCGAGGAGTCGAGGGTCTGTCCAAATAAACTTCCCTCACCCACTTGACAAAGTTGACCACACTTCAAAATGGCATTGGGAATTCACACGAGGGGACGTGCTTAGGGAAGTTTGCAAGTGTTAAACAGCCATATGATGTAATTTCCTGTTTTATGACTTTCTTGTTACACAGCAACCAAATAGGCTTATTATACCATCCATTTGACAGACTATATTTTCAAACATTAAGTATATTTAAAGGCAAAAATGTTCAACTTATATATATATATATATATATATATATATATATATATATATATATATATATAAGTAATGATCACATAATTTAATGGCATATACATTTTTGCAAATGGAGATGAGAACTGAGAACTGTTGGAGCGAGTGAGAGTAAATGAATGGCTTTGACTCAGTGTAATTGCTTACGAGTTCCTCTCGTAAGTAAATGAGGGGTTTCTGTCTGAACTCCTCCAGATCTTGCTTTCTGAGGCCGGCAGTGAATCAAACATGAGAAAACCGGCAAAGACACGATTCTGCAGGACAGAAGGACCTTCAATAATGCTCCTCCAAAAATTCCTTATAGGGGAAATAAAAAACGGACACAAATGAGCCAATAAAAATAGAGCTATAAAATCACTTTTTATTGCAGACTTTAATCTGAGTACAGTTTGAGACATAAGAAAAAGTCTGTAAAGATAGGCCACCATATGACAATCTTTTCTATATTGATTTTTCACCAGTGTTTTACCCATATTTTGAATTACGCTTTGCATTGCATGTTAGGGTTAAAGGAAATGCCCATAAATGTAATGGCAGACAATTCCCAGCCATTTCCGTTATTCTATATATTTTTTTTTTCGTACAGTGTTCTTCTGAAAATCTTGAGATACATCCGAGAAGCAGGCAAAGCAAAATTCTCCCATGTCATCTGTGCAATTTGTAGGCTATTGGGGGTATGCAATACGTCAGTTGTGCACTCTGTAGGCCATTTGGGGAGCTGTGCATTAGGTCATTTGTGCAATATGTATATTATCGGGATTGTGCAATATGTCAGTTGTGCATTTTGTAGGGTAGGGGGGGGGGGGGGGGGGGGGGGTTGTGCATTATCTCATTGTGCAATATGTATACCATTAGGGATGTGCAATATGTATACCATTAGGGATGTGCAATATGTATATCATTTGGGATATGCAATATGTAAACCAGGGGTGCCCAATCCTGCTCCTACGATTGACTGTCCTGCACAGTTCATCTCCAACCCTAATCAAACACACCTGCCTTTAATTTTCAAGTGATCCTGAAGACCTTAATTGATTGCTACAGGTGTGTTTGATTAGGGTTGGAGATGAACTGTGCAGGACAGTCAATCGGCAGGAGCAGGATTGGGCACCCCTGATGTATACCATCGGGGATGTGCAAAATGTATACCATCGGGGATGTGCAATATGGGAGCTGTAAACAATAACGGTTGTAATTTTTAAAAACTGCCAATGAAAGGTGTTTAATGTGCTTACTATATACTATAATGTTAGATGAATGTTAAAGAACATGTTTTGTGAGAGGATGTGTTGAGAGACGTTTATTCTTTGTATTTTGTGTTGTCTTTGTAAAAACTGCGGAATGGACAGAGTCCAAAACAAATTTCCCTTCTCGGACAATAAAGTATATCTTAATCTTAATCTTAATTTCACAAAAATAAACTATGAACAACACAACAATTCCTGCTAACAACTGAGGAAACCAAACACCATGAATGTGTAAATGACGCACCATGAACTTCTGCTTATTTGTAGGATAACCACGAATTAATTACATAATGACGCATATTCTCAAGACATTATCTGACTGTATGCAACTGAATAACAGCTGGATGAAAAGTACTGACGCATTTGTGACGTAATCGGTCGTATCGGTCCAAAAGGGGGTTTCCAATCAGACGGGTGAAGGTCTCTGCGTGTTACTGTCTTTCCTTTTACGCAACACTACAAGATTAAATTAAATACATTTCCTCATATGTATTACCTCATTATTTCATCTGACTCCATGAATGAAAAAGGTTTTAATGATATCTGAGCATCATCAAAAGTGACCGAATGTTTGATTATTCTTTTTAACTCTTTACTTATATTTTACCCGTTCATATTAGGATGCTATGCCGCGCAGGTGTCCTCACGCCTTGTTTAACGTGGGTCTCACAATCACAATCTCGTCAGTTTTGGTCACTAAACAGAGGTAATCGCTATTTACCCGAGATGGGTCACATTCACACTTACACAGTCAAAGATACGTTGGTATCGCCCCCATAATTACATACACTTGAAATTAAAGTAACCTTTACTTCAGTAGAGGTGTGGCCACCAGTGATGCGCGGGTTGATCCGAAATGAGCGGGTGCCTGCGGTCACCCGCGGTTACCCGCGGTTACGAGCAGTGGCGGATTTAGCAAATTGGGGGCCCAAGGCGAAAGTATGTATGGGGGCCCCCCCATCTGATTTTTAAAAGATAACGAAAAAAAAATACAGACTGAATGATGGATAGCCAGGTAAAGCTAATCTACGGGGAAGTAAAGGTTGAAGAGGAGAAAAAAAACAACTTTCCCTTTAAACCCTGCATACATTTCTTTACTCCAAAATGAAGATGGAAAGCAGAGAACACACAAAGTGTAGCACTACACAAACTAATAGTCACGATGGAACCCAACAGAGAATAAGGTTTCAGATAACACCTGAAAAATCTTGCATCACAATAAGTATTGTGATGTCAAAACATTTAGTAACTAAACAGAAACATGTTACAATGTTTACATGGTACAATTTCTGGTAAGCTACGGTTTTTTATTATTGCTTGACAAATTTCACGATTTCAATTCAATTCTTGTGATTTGATTCAATATTGACTCATTTGGATAAATATTAGGTACACAAGATAGGGTTAATTTTTCTCAAGAAAAAAAAAACAGCTTTCCTGAGGTAAATTTTATGTGACACAATTGTTCTCCAGCTGTTTTATTGACCCTTTCCGCTGTTGAAAAAATACTGATTGATCGGTATTATGTATGAGGAATATACATTTTGGTAAGTTGTACTGTATCTTTCAATAGTCATTCGTGTTTATTCACTATTAGCTAGTTACGTTAGAGATGATCAGTTCACGTGCGCTAGGGATCTTTCACGTCACATTTACAAGCGCCAAAACAGTATTTATAGTAAGTAATTGAGAGGGGGGTAAGAGGGGCGAACTGGGGAGAGGTGATGTTGCATTTGGCTCTAAGCAAATCCACCTATATCCATGTGAGTGTGTTAACGTTATCCTCACCTAGCGCCACTTCACAGCTAGCAGCTGCTGCTGTAGCGGCATGTTCAACACTTTGGACGTTGTTGTTCCTGTCTGAATCCCCAACAGTAGCTGTAAAAAAGTTTGTCATCTTTGGCAGCGTTGACAAATACTTATCAACGTCTTTTTTCTTTTATTTGAGCCGCTTGGGTAACTTGGTTTCATTTTCTCGTTTAGACTCATCTTGCTTCGTCTCTGTTTTTGTGTACTTCCCAGTCCTCCTGTCACTGCGTGTTTATCTTTCGCGCCGCGCACAGTTATGGACTAGTCCATCTCATTGTGAAAGTCGGGGGTGTGTAGAAACGGATAACCATGAACTGGACATTTTAACTACTACTTTTCAACGTATTTCTTAAGAATATTAATACAATTTACTATTCTTTTGAAGCGTTCATGATGATAAGGGGCTTTTTTTTTCTTTTCTTTTTTCTTTTTTTGAGGTTGGTTGGGGCCCCCCCTACTACGGGGGCCCCAAGCAGCCGCCTACCTATGCCTCTATGTTAAGACCGCCACTGGTTACGAGTCATCCAAAAATATTTTTAATGATATTCGGGTCGCGGTCGGTCGGGTCGTTTGAAATAAAGATGCCAATTAAACCTTTGTAATTTATATATGAGCGGAGTGGAGCGGTGAGAATCTCCGCTCATCATCGCTCACGGAAATGTTCGCTCCCCCGCTCAAAGCTACATCAGGCCGCCGCTCATCATCGCTCAGCGCTCAACGCAGTTTGCTCCGCGCTCCACTCAAATAAAGGAAAAAAAAAAAATCTACATGTATATCACTTTTAGCTTAGACCACAGCCTTACCTCCTAAAGAACTAATGAGCAACAACAACAACATTTTTCAAATAGAAATGTTTTATTTCAAATTACAAATTAGATAGGCTATGTAAGAAGGAATATAGCCTACTTACACAAAGTCCTGTAAAATTAAACGAATAAATGGGCCTAATAATATAAATAACAATTATATAAACAAAAATATAGCCTACATAAAAATTTTAAAAGTAAAATTACTATTAGGCCAGCATTTTGATAAGTGAACTTTTGCGCAACGCGCACGATTAAAATTTAAATGGGCGTATATCCATTGTACACACAAACTGCTGTAAAATAAAACGAATAAATGGGCCTAATAATATAAATAAAATTTATATAAACAAAAATATGAAAAAATATACATTAACGTTTTAAAAGTAGGCTAAATTAGCCTAACTATTAGGCCAACATTCTTATAACTGAACTTTTGCGCAGCGCGCAGGATTAAAATTTAAATGCACTTGTATCAATTGTTTGAATATTACGCTATATTTAATTTACACTTTGTTACAGGTTACCGTATTCAATTTGCTAACCTTTTGCTTTCTTCCCAGCGTGTTCACATCACACTGCATGTTTACGAGAGATGTGTCTTTTTAGATTCCAAAATTAATCTTTACTGACTGGAATGATGTCTCCACATTCGTTTTCTTCTACCACATTATAGTTAGTTTTATATTATAGTAGCCTACACCTGTGACTTCTTATTTTCCTTTTTGAAGTAGCCTACTTTTTGAACTCCATTATTGAGCCGAGTTTTGACTGAAAATAGAATCCATCTTGCAGTCATCAACAGTAGACTGAGTCAGGCTTGACTGAGCATGCTTCAGAATCGTGGTGTGCGCGGAGCGAAATTGGAGCAGGAAATAGGGCGACGCTCCGTCTTTTTAAAAATGCCCTCTGCGCTCTGTCCAAAAATGCGGGTCAGGAAGCGGGTCGGGTACAATATTTTCTACTTTTTTTTTTGCGGTCCGAGTTGCGGGCGGGTTAGTTGAAACCGTCGGTCGGGTGCGGGTTGTTTATACATTGACCCGCGCATCACTGGTGGCCACTATTATAGATATAAGTCAACCAACTTTACTTGTCTTATAATAGCTTTGGATAGGCCATGCCGTGGTTTCCCATGCACACTTATCTAAAGTAACATTAAATCAAAACAGAGGTTAGACACATCCAGATTTAGGTTGGTCAAGCAGCATTTGCTGCCCTAAACGGAAATTCACTTCTTGTCTTTGCAAAACACGTACACTTGAATTAGTGCCAAATATAAGTCGTCACTAATCTGACGCAAAACTTGTGGGAACATACAAAGCCGTTTAATCTACTAGGGAAAACAATTTCAGAGTCAGTCGGAAACATCAAATGCTCTGGAATAAAGAGAAAAGATGCGAACCTGACATTAGAAAATATATGATGCCGAGAGTCTCGGCAACTCTCAGCATCACAGGCTAATTTGAGCTACAAATCGCCACGAGCCTCTTCAGCATCTCCCTAAATACTCAGACCAAGGCAGAAACCTCTTTCAAATGTAAACATGAGTTCACAGTGGGAATTAATTAATCACCGTCCCAGAATTACTGGGGACAGAGGTTGATTTACATGGGGGCACACCCACAGCAGTTAACAAGATATCTCTAAACTCTCCACACCTTAATACCTTTTGGTTTTACTTCTTTGGGAATGAGACATTTGTACCAGTCACACTGAGACATTACCAAACATGTATAATACTGTATGATGATTATTTACATTAAACCATATAGATTCTTGGGTGAATTTTGGTGATCTCAGTATGAGAGAGAAGGAGTGGGGGAAGAGGGAAAGAGATGTAGATTAGGATGATTCTGAGGTGAGACTTGCGTCTCGAATGGTGCACAAGAGTGAGTTCAAATGTTAATTTCCTTTGTTCTCTCAGAGAGTTGCCCTCTCCTCCAGTTCTTCCAGTCTTACACACCAAAGTAGTCAATACTGAATGAAACATATCTGAGATCTCCATTAAGCCTTTTAGCAATAACACTTTGAGATCTCTTGACTCTTGTGGTTTTGCTGGCTGTAGTAAAATCAGATGAGTGATGTTCATTTCCGTACAGATACACCTGCTGTCCTGGTGGGAAATGTGCAAACAGAGTTGATAATGCTCAGCGAATGTGCTCATGGTATAAACACAAGTGTGTGTGTGTGTGTGTGTGTGTGTGTGTGTGGCCTGGTAAACCCTACGTTATGAGGACCAAATGTCCCCACAACTAAGGATAGTAATATCAGAAATCCTTTACCTCGTGGGGAAATTTCTTTGGTCTCCATGAAGAAAAGAGCTTATAAATCATACTTATGTTTTTTGAAAATGTAAAACTGCAGAAAGTTTTCTGTGATGGGTACGTTTAGGGTTAGGGGAGAGAATATACAGTTTGTACAGTATATACAGTGAGGAAAATAAGTATTTGAACACCCTGCTATTTTGCAAGTTCTCCCACTTAGAAATCATGGAGGGGTCTAAAATTGTCATCGTAGGTGCATGTCCACTGTGAGAAACATAAAAAAAAAAAAATCCAGAAATCACAATGTATGATTTTTTAACTATTTATTTGTATGATACAGCTGCAAATAAGTATTTGAACACCTAAGAAAATCAATGTTAATATTTGGTACAGTAGCCTTTGTTTGCAATTACAGAGGTCAAACGTTTCCTGTAGTTTTTCACCAGGTTTGCACACACTGCAGGAGGGATTTTGGCCCACTCCTCCACACAGATCTTCTCTAGATCAGTCAGGTTTCTGGGCTGTCGCTGAGAAACACGGAGTTTGAGCTCCCTCCAAAGATTCTCTATTGGGTTTAGGTCTGGAGACTGGCTAGGCCACGCCAGAACCTTGATATGCTTCTTACAGAGCCACTCCTTGGTTATCCTGGCTGTGTGCTTCGGGTCATTGTCATGTTGGAAGACCCAGCCTCGACCCATCTTCAATGCTCTAACTGAGGGAAGGAGGTTGTTCCCCAAAATCTCGCAATACATGGCCCCGGTCATCCTCTCCTTAATACAGTGCAGTCGCCCTGTCCAATGTGCAGAAAAACACCCCCAAAGCATGATGCTACCACCCCCATGCTTCACAGTAGGGATGGTGTTCTTGGGATGGTACTCATCATTCTTCTTCCTCCAAACACGTTTAGTGGAATTATGACCAAAAAGTTCTATTTTGGTCTCATCTGACCACATGACTTTCTCCCATGACTCCTCTGGATCATCCAAATGGTCATTGGCAAACTTAAGACGGGCCTTGACATGTGCTGGTTTAAGCAGGGGAACCCTCCATGCCATGCATGATTTCAAACCATGACGTCTTAGTGTATTACCAACAGTAACCTTGGAAACGGTGGTCCCAGCTCTTTTCAGGTCATTGACCAGCTCCTCCCGTGTAGTTCTGGGCTGATTTCTCACCTTCCTCAGGATCATTGAGACCCCACGAGGTGAGATCTTGCATGGAGCCCCAGTCCGAGGGAGATTGACAGTCATGTTTAGCTTCTTCCATTTTCTAATGATTGCTCCAACAGTGGACCTTTTTTCACCAAGCTGCTTGGCAATTTCCCCGTAGCCCTTTCCAGCCTTGTGGAGGTGTACAATTTTGTCTCTAGTGTCTTTGGACAGCTCTTTGGTCTTGGCCATGTTAGTAGTTGGATTCTTACTGATTGTATGGGGTGGACAGGTGTCTTTATGCTGCTAACGACCTCAAACAGGTGCATCTAATTTAGGATGATAAATGGAGTGGAGGTGGACATTTTAAAGGCAGACTAACAGGTCTTTGAGGGTCAGAATTCTAGCTGATAGACAGGTGTTCAAATACTTATTTGCAGCTGTATCATACAAATAAATAAATCATATATTGTGATTTCTGGATTTTTTTTTTTAGATTATGTCTCTCACAGTGGACATGCACCTATGATGACAATTTTAGACCCCTCCATGATTTCCAAGTGGGAGAACTTGCAAAATAGCAGGGTGTTCAAATACTTATTTTCCTCACTGTATATAAATATATAAAACACCTATAATCTTGGACGAGAATTACAGAAATAGCATTTGAATGCAAAAAAAAAAAAAAAAAAATCTTATAGTACTAAAATAGGCATAATATTTTTCCCTGTATTGATTTTTCACTTTTTTCCTGTATTTTGAATTATGCATTGCATTATGTTGTGTTTTAGGGTTAAAGGAAATGTCCATAAATGTGTCTTGTGTTGAAAATGTCTTGTGTGTGCGTGTACATACTGTATATGTGTATACATATAAACAACCTAAAATATAATTTTTCTTTTTTTCTTTTAATTTGATCTGATATGTAATCTGGACACACATTTTCATGAGACTCACCCGTTAAACTGAATCCTGTATTTTTAATGTGATGAAACTAGACACATGCAGACACCCATCTGATCCAGGATCAGTGAAAACAAGAAGAAAAACAGCAGATCGCTCAACTTTCACTCATTCTGGAGTGTATAAATGCTAAACCCACACTTTCAGAACAACACACACTCACACAGACGTCAGCAGCCATCAGGCCTTCACCGCAGCACCGAACGTCTTCATTTGAACGTCAGCTCACTGTATGTTTATTGCTCTGGTCTGCTGGCTGGTCATGGCAACTCTTTTCTGGGATGTTTCCTTCTCTGCTGTTCCATTACTCACCTCTCAAATCTGCCGGCTAAGCCCAGTGAGCTCCAGTTTAAATCTGGTGTGAGCTGCCATTCTGATAAAATGGAAAATCTGGTTATTCACTGTAGATTTCCAGTTATTTTAAAATGTTTTTATTTGTTTCTCAGCAGGTCTAACATACCTTAGCCATTAAGAGTCTTCTGTTGTGTTTTTAATTGGTGGAACTGCTATTTCTTGGATTTTCTTGTATAAAACACTTAGTTCTGGTCCTCAACTTTGATTGGCTGAGCAGCGATCCAATAAAAAAGTTTGTTGCTATGGCTTGAAACAATTTTCATTGGAAAAGAAAAAACTGGAGAATTTTTTTTAAATTATAAATTGCCAAATAGCCAAACTCATTCTACATCTAATTTCAAAGTGGCCATTTTTTTTTTACTGGCAGTTTAAGATTCAGAACTATAAAAGACAGGGTGCGAAGGAGCCAGGTCTGAGTCCAAGGTATAGACTGATTATACAGTTGCTTATCGGAACAGAGCTAAGATCCTCTTTTCATAGTGCATCAAGTGCATAGTGCAGTGGTCACCAATCTCGGTCCTGGAGGGCCGCTGTCCTGCAGAGTTTAGCTCCAACCAGCTCCAACACACCTGTTTGAAAGTCAGTATGCCTAGTGAGATCTTGATTAGCTGGTTCAGGTGTGTTTAATTGGGGTTGGAGCTAAACTCTGCAGGACAGCGGCCCTCCAGGACCGAGATTGGTGAACCCTGGCATAGTGCATACTTTCATAGTGCATAGATATTGCATCAAAGCAGACAAACAAGACACAAAAATAGTTTTCATGGTTTTCACACTCTGAGGTGTTAGCCCATACACTGCAAGATGTTTAGCTAAGATAAAATATTCATTTAACATTTTATTCTGAGATGTGTGGTCTGTCGATCGGAAACTTGTAGACTCTTGACCTCTTCTAAACAGCAGGCACATCTGAGGCATAAAGATATATAAAAGAAAAGTATTAAACATACTGTTACAGATCTACCAGGCTCTCACACCAGCCAATCACAGCGCATTCCCTCACCTGAGTTCTGACCTCATGATCACCCTCATCACTACCACTACTTAAGCCGCATCTCTTTACCAACGACTGGGCTAAGATCGTGTTCATCGTTTCCTTGCCGAGGGGGTGAGCTCTCCAATGGGCTGATACTCTCTGGAAGCAATCCAACGCTGTAACCCAGTCCCTTAATTTTGTCAATCACTTTTGTGAAGTTTTCGGCAAACCTGTTGGAGATTTGTCAATAGGTGAGCAACTTTATCATCTCCGTCAAGGGAATATGTCCATTAATGATTATGCTCTCAAGTTCAGAACCCTTGTGGCCACCAGCAGCTGGAATGAGACTTCAGAAGGTCTGGCTGTCAACCCGGGACACCAGGATGCACCTGGCCTGCAAGAAGCTTAGTCCCACATTTATTGGTCCCTTCAAAATCATCAGGCAGATCAACCCGGTCACGTACCTCCTCCAACTCCCAGCACATTTCAGAATTCATCCTGCCTTCCATGTCTCACTCCTTAAACCTCACCACTCTCCTGTTTCTGTTTCCCCAGAGCCTGGCCAAGCAGTGAAACCCCCCCCCCCTCTTCCGTCAATCCTTGAGGACGGCGCTACCTACCAGGTCCAGGAGATCTTGGACTCCCGGCACTGTGGTGGTATCTTGAGTACCTGATTAGATTGGGACCGCTATGGACCCCAGAGTCGACATCCTCAATCCCACTCTACTGGAGGCCTTCCACGCTCGTCCAGCAACCCGAGGTAGAGGTCGGCCACCAGACATCGGGGTCCTCGGCCCTCAGGAGCGGGCCGTGGAGTGTTACAGATCTGCCAGGCTCTCACACCAGCCAATCACAGTGCACTCCCTCACCTGAGTTGATCACACACTTGCACCTCATCACCCTCATCACTACTTAAGCACACACTTCACCACAGCTCACTGTCTGGTACCGTTTGTATGTAGAGGACTACTTATCTTTCCTTGCAATGACCTACCTAACTTCTCCAGCAATCTCTCTCCAATCTCCACTCCAGCGTCATTCTCTATTCTCCTCCGTGTGATTCTCCCAGTGTCTCGTCCTTCCTCCGTGTCTCAAGTCTCCAGCAATCCTGCATTCCATCCTTCCACACCTTCATCGATCCATCAGCGTTCCTGTAAGAAGATACATTCCATTCACTGGCAGCATCTCACTCTCCAATTCATTGCACTTACCACTCCACTGCTTCCAGTTCACCCGCTCAGTTGCGGTCCAAATAAACTTCCTGTTTGCTTCCTGTCTTGCAGCCTGATTCCGTAACGCATACAATTCAAATCATAATGGTAAACGCATCAAAATGATAGTAATGAGAAAATCAACATGATGATAATGATTTCTTAAAATATGATTGCATGATAAAACATAAGCAAGAAATATATTTTCTTTTTCTGCTACACACAAGATTATTTTTTAACAATATCCTCATACACTTCATTCTTTTGATCAATAACTTTTGCAGGAGCATAAACCATTTCCTTAGACCCTTTAGCAAAGATACAAACACACACAAGAGAATGAATGGATTGATCATCAGTTTTTCTTTCTTTTGAGCTGAGGTGTCTGGCCATCTCTTTCTTTCTTTTGGACTGCATTTTGAAACGGCAGTCTGGATGGATAGATGGTATTCGAATAGTCTCCAGATAGCATCTATTCATGCCCAAGAATTGATAGGAGTAGATATAAAGAATATGTGGAAACAAACATAACTCACAACAAAAACACAGCTCTTAATTATTTCATTCATTTTCCTGGAAAGAGAGCATTATATCAGCATTCTCTGAAAATGCATCATTCAGCATCCCTATAAGAGAAAATATAAGAATAAATTGTAAACATCATCATAGCAGTTATAGCAGCAACAACTATTTCACATTCTGGGTTTTACGGCCGACTCGTGGCCGTAACAATATAGGAAAATCAAAACAATAGATTGATATAATGAATGAGGTTCTAGGGGTTTCACAAAGCGCAGTAATAAACTTTATGCCATTTGAATGACTCAAAATGCCGACAGACGCTAGATCCCGCTATAGCGAGGAAACAGAGGCCAGCCGTGGATGGTGTCACTTCCCCGTACGCCGACCCTCATGCACGGAACCGAAACCCTTATATCTCCACCTCCTAATTTTAATCAGGTGTTCCTCATCTCCGCTGCGACCTACAAACCAAGAGATACAAAGAAAAGAAAACACACCCACACCCATAACATGGGTTAACTCAGTAGTGTGTTCCTTTACTTCACCTGTGGTTTTTAAGAAGAATCAGGAAGGTTAGTAGAGCAAGCAGGAGAATAAACAAGTTTAGTTTGAGTCACATGCATCCATCGAGTCACACCTGGCTCGATTTCAACAAGTACAGAGGTTGGAGTTGTCAACAACACTGGATGAGGGCCGGCATATCGAGTGGCTATGGGCCCAAAAATCCCAATGTTCTCAATTAGAACCTGATCCCCCACTTGTACGGGGTTCTGAACCCGTAAATTAAAAGCAGCGCTTGTCAAATCTTTTGCGTTTTGAGCACTGAGAGCAGTGAAATTAATAATTTTCAAAGAACTCATCATCAATTTCAAATACTCTAGTAAAGTGTCCTTCAAAGGACCAGTAGGACCTGCTCGTCACAACGGTGCGTTGTACGGTAATGACATGGGACGTCCCATGCAAATTTCAAAAGGCGACAGCCCTGTGGTGCGATTCGGAGTGGCTCTCATAGTCATGAAAACTGCAGGTATTCACTCAATTTCGCATGCAAAGCCATTTTAATCTATTTGTTCTGAGATTTGACATTATACCACTAGATTGAGGCCGATAGGGGATGTGAAACTTTTATTTTAAAACCAAGGTTTTCATACACGCTTTCAAAACCTTACCCGCAAAGTGAGTTCCTTGATTGTTATACAGTGATCGCTATAGGCCTCCACCCGAAGCGTGCGAGAGAGAGAGGTTTGACTCGCTCGAACAACGAATTGATTCCTCTTCTGCGTTTCCTTGCCCTTAAACAGACACATGCACACAAAATTAGCCTATGTTAAAAAACCTGTCTCGGGAAGTATTCTCTCAGTTATGTCATAAGTGAACAGTTGAGAAAGAAACCAGATGTTTGTCAGTTTTTTCGGTCTTAAAGTGACAGCAGGCACCTAATATTCCTGCTGTTGTCTGTGTCATTAATGTTAATAAAACAACAAAATACAGCTTTAACAAAGATGAAACTATGTTTAATTTCCACAGTGAACAAATAGTGTAATTTTACACTTTTTAGGCTTAATTATTCATTTCTGTACCTGAATACTACTGTTAGACTTTGTAACTTTGATATTTAGTATTCATCTCTGCTTGTAATTTGTGTATTTGTTCTTATTTTATTACTGACTTTTCACTTGTTTTTAATAATGTTTGAACTTTATCAGTTAAGAGCATGCTCTCGTCGCTGGATTGCAGCACATCTTTGTCTTCGCAAAATCCTAATTACAACATCGTATAGATGACATTGCATCATATGATGCTCATAAGTTTCTTCATATTGTGTTAGTATTTGATAACACCAAATCAGTAATAATGCACTATGCACTATGAAAGATCTCCATGATTAGCCTGTTTTTGCACATCCTGCTTTTCCCTGCTTGAGAATTTCTGTCCAATGAATGGATGACCTTTTGGACAAATTTTGGACACTTGCAAAAAGGGCAGTGTGAAAGCGAACCACACCAAACAAAAAAACAACAACACTGTATTTGGGCCGGACCAAAGCAAGTGAACTAGCGGACTTTCCTGGTGTGAAAACACCATAAATTTAATGAATGTTTTTAATTCAATTTTTATTTTATTTTTATTAAAGATACATGTCTAACCAAGTTGTGTTCCAAGTTTGAAGTTGATATCACAAAAATTCAAGTTTCTATGAAATTTTGTTTAGGCGCTGAACCAAAAATAGTCACTGGGTGTCACCCACATTTCATTGAATTATTTTAAATGCATTACAAATTAATACATTTCTGTCCAAATATCACTTCTATCACAAAATATGGAACCTTGACACTCAGATGCTTCCGGTGATGAGTGTTTTGTCAAGAACAGAAAAGGTTTTGATTATAAAATAGTTGAAATAAATTTTGTAATATGAAACCTGACACCGCCCACTAAGGGGAGGATCCCACTAAAAATAATTTAGAGTAGGCCACTATTTCCATATTAACGCAACCAATTTAAAATTGGTTTTCACAGGACGAATTTTGAGTTTATAAGCTTTCGAATGATACATAATTTATGATGATTACTAAAATATGTTACATGAAAAAAAAAAGGTGATAATAAAAAGAGCGCCAAGTGTCCAGCTAGCGGGACGTGACAGCTTTGAAAGTATAGCCTAAGCAAATTAAATAAATAAAATAAAACTGTTCATTATTTTAAAGATAGGCCTATTTGTTTATTCCCTTATTCAGCAGTGAAAGTTTTTTTTTTAAGAGGAAATGCTAGAATACTAGAAGAATACATCTTGTTTCCTATATCGGAAAGGCTCTCCTCTTTGGAGGGTGTGTGTGTGTGTGACAGACAGTCCAGCCCATGACACACACACACACACACCGCAGGAAAAGCGCAGCATACATGCGGTTATGATAAAGGACTTTCTTCCATTACGCGCAGTCAGTGATCTCGACGTGCACGCGCACACTCACTTTACTGAGCTCTGAACTTCTGCATAACAGAACATGATGATTAAAGATGGAAATATAACAAAACAAGACACGGATGGGTCTCAGTGAAACTCTGCGGTTCGTGATATCTGATGGTGAGTAGGCAACTCAAAGACAGGATCAAACTCGTCTTAAACTACTTATCTGGTGCATCTCTGAAAGACTTTTATATATTTAAACAACTTTTTGGGAATGTATTTTGTTATGCTGAATATTAGCTTTTAAAAACTCTCATATTATTATTATTCAATCTGCAATGATCATGCGCACCACGACGAGCTCAGTGCAAACGACAAAAAGTTATCGTTATCGAATAATCCTGGATCATATTATGATATTAAATGTTATATTTGCATGCAATACATGTTAGGCTATATTACAATAATAAAAAAGTAGTCTGTTGGAAAATTCCGCTTATGATGGTTGATGTGCTCATGATAGCTGGTGAACCACACACCATATAACAGCACCAGATAATGACCAGTGAACCAACTAGCCTACTATATGTTCTAAGAAGCTTAGAAGAGTTTAAGATGGACTTTCCACAAGGGTAGTGCCATTGTTGTATTTGAAATATGATACCGTTCAAAAGTTTGGGGTCAGTAAGAAGAAATTAATACTTTTATTAAAAAAGAACACATCAAGAGTGACAGTAAAGACATTTCATTTGTTTGTTTTACAAAAGATATCAAATTATTGCTGTTCTTTTGAACTTTCTATTTATCAAAGAATCCTGAAAAAAGTATCACGGTTCCACAAAAATATGCAGCAGCAGCATATTGATAATAAGAAATTTTTGATTTGAGCACAAATCATCATAATGATTTCTGAAGGATCGTGTGACACTGAAGATGCTGAAAATTCAGCTTTGATCACAGAGATAAATTAAATAATAAAATATACTACAATAGAAAAGTTATTTTAAATTGTAATAATAATTCACAATATTACTGTTTTTATCGTATTTTTGATCAAATAACTGCAGCTTTGGTGAGCAGAAGAGACTTCTTTCAAAAACATAAAAAAATACAGTCCAAACTTGAACGGTATACATTGAAGTAAGGCGGTGGTACATTTCTATAATCATTTAGCATATATACAGTATATCTGAGTAGTACCACCATACTTTTTGTACAGCTACAATATTAATTTATGCTTGATAGTCATCTTAATTCTTTATTGCCATCATGGACTTTAAGCATCAATGGAAACATCTCAGATATTCTAGCCTTGTTAAGTCAACATGTTTTCATGAAACATATTTGAGTGAAACAAAATGAAGAGCAGATCCATGAGTCATGAAAGGGATGCTCTTGAAATATAAGAGAGATCGATAAAATGACCCTACAAGGAATAATTCACATTAAAGGGAGACACAAATGAAGATATTCCAATGAAATCTGAGAGCTTTCTGTTCCTCTATTGACAGCTACGCAACTAACACTTTGACGCTTCAAAAAGTTCATAAAGAGATTGCAAAACTAATCCTAAATTCAATCTGTTCATCATATATAGCGATCAAGTCTCTTCAGAAAAATTGGAGTAAACCGCTCAATGTGTATTAGTTTTACGATCTCTTTATGAACTTTTTGAAGCGTATAAGTGGTGGTTGCACAGCTGTCAATGGAGGGACATAAAGCTCTCAGATTTCATCCAAAAGATCTTCATTTGTGTTTCAAAGGGGTTTAACGACATGAGGGTGAGTGATGACAATGTTTTAATTTTTGGGGTGAACTATCCCTTTAAGACCAGAGTCATTTTGAGTTCTAGCTGAGTTTAAAGTACATCTGGTTCACTCCACAGGCAGATGTGTGCCACCGACATGACAGCACAGGGGTGAAGAACACAGTAAACACACTCACCAACACCCAGCCGTGACCCGTCTTACCTGTCCGAACACAGAGCGGCTTCATTTTCATGATCATCCTCATCTGCTGGAGGCGCTGCAATGATTAATCAACACATTTTCCTGCATTACAATTACACTGGGAAACTAGACAATCGCAATGAAACCCAAGGGGCCCAAATGGACCCCAAAACGGTGGTGTTTTTGGTAATTTGCAGCTTCATCGTCTTGGAGAACATAATAGTCCTGGTGGCGGTTTGGAAAAACCACAGATTTCACAACCGGATGTACTTTTTTATTGCCAACCTGGCGTTATGTGACTTATTGGCTGGTGTTGTCTACATAGTAAACTTGTTGATGTCAGGACAGCGGACGTTACACTTGTCTCCAGCCGAGTGGTTTGTTCGTGAAGGAAGTATGTTTGTAGCTCTAGGCGCTTCTATCTTCAGCCTGTTGGCGATTGCGATCGAGCGGCATCTCACTATGATAAAAATGAGGCCTTATGATGCGAACAAAAAGTACCGTGTGTTTCTGCTAATAGGCACGTGTTGGTTGATCGCCATCACACTGGGAGCTCTGCCCATTTTGGGCTGGAACTGTCTGGATGATCTTCCTCAGTGCTCCACCATCTTACCTCTCTACAGCAAGAACTACGTGGCGTTCTGCATCACCATCTTCATCTCTCTCCTGCTGGCCGTCTCCGTCCTCTACGCCCGCATTTACATCCTCGTGAAGAGCAGCAGCCGTAAAGTGACCAAACACAGCAACTGTGCGCGCTCCATGGCCCTCCTGCGCACTGTCAGCATCGTGGTGGGCGTCTTCATCGCCTGCTGGACGCCCATCTTCGTGCTCCTCCTCGTCGACGTGGCCTGCGGGTTCAGAAGGTGCCCGGTTCTGCTCAAAGCCGATTGGTTCATTGCCCTGGCCGTCTTGAACTCCGCCATGAATCCCGTCATCTACACGCTGGCCAGCAAGGAAATGCGAAGGGCGTTTTACAAGGTCGTATGCGGGTGTTTGGTGCGGGACGGCATCGTGGGGTGTAAGCAGAACACGGACCCTAGCAGGAGCAAATCCAGCTCCAACTGCCCACGGGCGGCTGAACAAGAAAACCCAGACGCCAATTCATAGTTTTCAGTCATGTGACTGTTGCGGAGACCTGGAGGGCAAATGCGGCAGCACAGGCCTGTCAAATTTACATGTTTTAAATATTTATTGGTTACACTTTATTTTAAGGTGTCATTGTTCAATGTAATTATATATTTAAGTACTGAGTAATATTAATTAACTACATGTACTTATTATAGAGTTACGGTTATAGTTAGGGTTTGGTTGAGGGTTAGTTGCATGTAATTATGCATATGTAATTACTATGGTAAGTACTTGCAACATATGTAAAAAGGACACTGTAAAATAAAGTGTTACCTATTTATTTCACAAAGATATGTTAAGTTATGGGCACTTGCAATCCATACGTATCGCTAAAAACAACAGGACATTCTAATTAAAGCATGTATGGCCAGATTTACTAAACCGGGCAAATTAGCGTGAGAGCGCAATTTGACCGTTCGCAAAGACCCGCCCCCTTTAGTTACTGTCTGTTGCAATGTCCGACAAGCCACGCCGCTCTCACGCACGCAGTGAAACAAAGTCTCAACTTTCAAATTTGGTCATTTTTTTTTAAAGAAATTTAAACAATAAATACCGTTTTGTGGCTCTTTAATGTGTCTGACAGATCGCTGTAGAGCCTCTTAAAGCTGCTCGTGAACCGATCACCTCTTCCTTCTAGTTAATTTATAGCATCAAATAAACAGAAACGTGTTGTTTTAACCGTAAAAGACGTCAGTACATTCCGGTTTTCAAGTTCAAATCCTCCAACGTTAATCTACTGACTGATTTGTCGGACAAAAATGGCGGATTCGTCGGATGGCGGATTATGATTGGTCAGATCGCCTGTCAATCAAACTCCCTGCAAAGGGTCATTTCCATAGCCGGATCATTTCCATAATGACCAACGCAATCTACCAAGAGCAGCGCAAAAGAGCGTCTGGTTTATGACACGCTTTTATTGGTCGTAAATAATGGCGCAAATACCAGTAAATTGACGAGCGCAAACTTTAGTAAATCACCTTGCGTGATTCATTTAAATACTCTCCTCCCATAAATTTTGCGTCTGAAAAGCAAACTCCTACAAATGCATATGCAATAAGCTCAGCCGCAAAAATAACCCTGTCCATGCATTTTCAGCGCTAATTTTTCACTGCATGAATTTAGTAAATCCTGACAGTAGGGTTTGCGCTGGCGCAAGCTGTTAGTAAATCTGGCCCTTAAAAAACGCTTAACGTGACATAATGCACCAAGACAGTGATATTAAAAGATCAAATTCATTATGCACCTCATTGACAATTTGTAGCTTGAATGTGCGAGGCTTCTGGTGTCATCCGCTTCCAGTTATTTTAGCTGGACAAAACAGCTTATATGCTTCTTGATATTGCAAACTGGTATTTATTATCACACTATTCAAGTCTGCATGAAATGGAAGTTGCGATATTTTCTTTCCTACTGTGACGTATATATATCCGAGTGAAACAAATGCAGGGCCCTCGTCATCAGAGAAGAGATGGCGCTGCAAGATGGGAAGTGATTCTGATTAGGCAAATGAATAATAAAAAAAAAATAATGATGTGCATGGATGAATCATTTATAATAAATACTGCAATATTCCAAAAAAAAAAAAAAAAGATTCATGGTGACTTTAAGCCACAATAAGCATGTTCTTTATAATGATCTTGTATGGGAAAATGTATTGCATTCGTATTCTGGATTCATCTGTTCACCTGTATGCATCATCAGTAAAGTGTATACTGAGTTTGGTCTTTTAATATCACTGTCTTCATACTTCATACCTGATCAGGCGGGCAGTGAGGAAAGCCTTATTCTGCCCTCCAGGTGTGATATCACGTGAAAACTGAATACACACGGCACACAAAAATCAAACCGAATCTTAACAAAAAGCTAAAGCACTCAGAGTGTTTACTAAAATACATTAGTGTATGATATACAACTTTAGTATGCACTTTTCAAGTGCACTTTAAAACATTGTTGCATACTAAAGTGCACAATAAAGCATCAGCACATGTTAAGTGCATATTGACCCAAAGTCAGCGAGTGGAAAGCAGTTCTAATGAACTAATGATAGTGTATAACACAACAAGATGCTTTCGTTTTACATCCCAACCTTATGATTCTAACCGATAAGCTATCCGTTCTTAGATGGGACATATCAAACTAATTTGACAATTATATAAAGATTGACTATTTATATTGTGCTATGTTTAATGATCTGTATACCCAAAGCCTTTTATTCCAGGTGTTGATATTGTATACTAGCATGTTTTACACTTTAGTCTTGTATATAGGTTGTTGATATAACTTAATTGTAACATATCTAAACTTTTACCAAAGG
Source organism: Squalius cephalus (assembly GCF_949319135.1). Lineage (NCBI taxonomy): Eukaryota > Metazoa > Chordata > Actinopteri > Cypriniformes > Leuciscidae > Squalius > Squalius cephalus. The sequence goes on along the minus strand of NC_137138.1, from coordinate 4,897,422 downwards.
ACTAAAAAGAACATTCCTACGAGATCTGTCTGTATGGAGTAAATGTGGGCTGCTGTAAAGTTATTTTCAGATTAAAAGCGTAATGTCTTAAACCAATGCAGCTGTTTATGGGCAAGCATGTCTTCCAAGTTTGTGGGTGTGTGTAAGTTTGATGATGATACTTGACTTGTGCCATCTGCTGGACACACACAAGCAGCACAAGATTAACTCCATATCTCACTACAGCATTAGTGCATGCTATAGGACTTAGAAAACGTTTATATTTAGTTTTTAAGTGCACTTTAAAACATTAGTGCATACTAAAGTACACAGTACATGTATATATAAGAATTGAAATCAGCATAAAAAACAAATACTACCACGATTTACAGTCTTCGATTACATTCACATCAATTTTTTATGCTCATTAAAGTATTATCTCAATGCAAAAAAATCAATGCTCCTAAAAATAGGATAAATTTCCTTGATGTAAAACATCATTTCTTGTTTATTATTTCTCTTGAATTTGAACTATGATTCTTTACAGGTTCTGTGAGATTCAGTCGAGTAAGCAAAGAGTAACACACATTGATTGTTTTATTGCCACCAATCATAAAGAATAGGAATAAGTCATACAAGCAAAGGTTATTTCTGTAAACACAGTTTGGGCTTTCGTACGTTGAGTTTTGTCACCTGTGATCATCAGAGCTGAAGGGGAATGAGATCAGAGAACACAGATGAGCTTTAAAGAGAAAAGCATGAGAGTGTTAATAAAAAGGCACGTTTTCCTTAACAGAACTTTTTTTGCCAATCAATTTTGAAATTCTATAATGAATAACTCGGAGCAGTCTAGTTAAGATGGTGTTTTGTTGCAGCATTATAAAAACAGTAAAACCAGCACTGTTTAGTTGGAGTCAGTTTAATGTGTATAATGTAACAGAACATCTTTCCCTAACATTAGGCATTTAGATAAACACGTGAAACAGACTCAGTGAAAATCTGCTGGGATTTGGCAGTTTAAATGGGGAAAGTTGACACCTCTGGAAAAATCCTTAGGTCATTTCGCAGACTAGGAATCTGTGAGTGCATGTTGTGTTCAGAATCATTTAAAAACAGCATTTAAAGATTTAGAGTTGGTGTCATGAAGCAGTTTAAGCTGAACTAGTCTTTCTTTTCTAAACCTGTTGATTTATCATGAGCTGCACTTTAGTTTTGACCGGAATAATGCAACTTTGACTCGCAAAATATAAGGTGACATAGTATTTATCAACAAAAATATGCACATGTAAAAGTACTGATTTTAATTTTGTGCTGTAAATTTGCAGTGAAACTATGAAGTATGAGATTTCTTTCTCATTTAAAATAAATGTAAAATAATTAAAAATTATATTACACACACACAGATGAGAGATTATTTTCTCATTTTAATATTTAAAAATAATTCAATTAAATGTAAATAATTGAAAATAAATGTAAAATAAAAAGGATTTAAAACTAAATATATATATGAGATTATTTTCTCATTTTAATATTTAAAAATAATTAAATTACATGTAAACAATTTAAAATAAATGTAAAATAAAATGATTTAAAACTAAATATATGATATATATATATATATATATATATATTCATCCTGTGCCTCCAAATCAATATTTCCAGAGTTTAATGTGACAAATGTCAATACATAAATATCATGTGTTGTGTTTGTGTGAGAGTGACAATATTTAAAGTGATGCAAACAATAACAACAATCATATTAAAATGGCCTATTTCGAGAAAGAAAAAAGATCTACAGTTGAGCATATATGAAACTGCACACAGGTCTTCACATCAGTGATTCTAGGCTACAAAACCTATTTAATAGCAATGCAAATCACAATTGAAGTGAATTTAAGGGTGAATCTCACAAAGATAGGTCGCATTTCATTTTGCCAAAAAAGAAGAAAATAAAAAAGCTTTTTTGACATTAAGCTTAATTTTCCTTGACAAAAATATAATTTGGTGTTGATTTTGATCTTGACATTTTTATGAGATGCACCTTTATGCATGATGATATTATCTTGCTGCTAGTTTCTAATCAGTAATTGTATCAGATGCAAATTTCATTCATCCGAAATGTGGATTTAAAAGACAAAACTAAATGTTTACGGTGTAATAAACATGACTTGTTTTTAAAGCGTGTGTCTAAAACAGTGAAAAATCCAGTAATATTCCAGTTCATCCAGTAATTAGACTGTGCAAAACCACATCAGACCAAAAAGAGTAGATTGTGCTATTCACTTAGAACCGTTTAATTGAAAATAATCATCAGAAGAAGAATTATAATACCAATTCGTCTGTTTGTGAAGCCCACAGTCAAACCATGAAAGTCCTAACTGATAGAAACATCCAAGGTATAAAGTAAGCCCCGAACCGAGCGACTACACACCTCTGACACGTTTAAAGAAGGAGCTAAGCTCAATGAATACTGGGAAGCATAAATATTTAACATTGTGAGCATACACAAAAGCACCTCCGCTGGGGCTCTGGATGCTACCAACAATCAGCACAAGTACAGTTAAGTTAAGTCATGCGAGTGCCACAGGTTTCAACGTCATACAAAAATGTAGGTACTTTAAAGCCGTGTGTGTGCGTGTAGTGTGTGTGTTTTGGTCGTGGTGTGTGTACGTGCAGCATGTCGGAGTGTGGTTTCTGTTAAAGCAAACACATTCACGTCATCTTCCCTCTGAAAAGCATAATCAACAGTGATTGGATAGAAGCTACCAAAGGATCTGGCACACTAGCTGCAGTAAAGGACGAACTCCTAAAATAGGTCAATAGAAACAGCTTTTGTTTTTTTTGTTTTTTCCTGTTTTTCGTTTTCTCAAATATTTGTTTTCCTTCTATCTCTTACCAACGAACATTAAAATCCGGTTGTGCTTGATAGACAAAACTAAAACTTTTTTTTTTTTTATATTCTAAAATACTTTTTCTTTATCTGGTTTTCCTCTCATCCCCTCTTGGAGATCCGAGTTCCAAACTTCCAACTTTACAACGAAATCCATCAGCGTCTTCTTCAAAAATATAGATTCTCAACCAGCGCAATAAAATAACTGTATCAGTTCTATAAATCGGGGTCGATTCCTCTTTCGTTCTCTAAAAACGCTGTCCTCCGTCGTCACAGTCAAGCAGTTTGACAGCCGTCGACGTGTTCACCGACGGAAAGTTTGTTTTCGTAAAACTCCACGTGTTTTCAGGCGTCGTCACTGTTTTCTGTCGACCGGCTGCTTCAAACACAGTTCGCTTCCTGCCGACACGATTGGCAGGTTGTTGTCACGGTGATGGCCAATCAGGTGGCTTATGCTCTCGAATATGTGATCTTTCGTCCGAACCTTGAGGAGACATAAATTTGATTTGAAAGTTAAAGACAAAGTTAAGTTAAAGTTAAAGACGCTTGCATGTTCACTACTGTTTAAACGTAGAGAAATTAATACTTTTATTCATTCAATTGATCAAAAGTGACAGTAAAGACATTTTATAATGTTAGAAAAATATTGCTGTTTTTTTAAACTTATGAAAGAATCTTTAAAAATGTATCATATTTGGCAGAAAGGGTTATAAAGGGGGGAAAAGCTATAACTTAAATTGTATGAAACTTTGTTAATGCTTTGAAAAAGTTTATAAATAAATGAAAAAAAAGGAAAAAAATGTATCACAGTTTGCACAAAAATATTCCACAGCACAACTGTTCTCAACATTTGATATTACATATAATCATCATATCAGAATGATTTCTGAAGGATCATGTGACACTGAAGACTGGAGTAATGATGCTGATAATTCAGCTTTGTAAATTACGTTTTAAAGGATTCACAGCTATTTTAAATTGTAATAATATTTCACATTTTTACTGTGTTTTTGATCAAATAAATGCAGCCTTGGTGAGCAGAAGAGACTCAGTTTATCCTGAGGAAATATGGGATTTCTGTCATTAAAACCTGAAGTTTAAATGTTTTAGGATTTAGAAGTTATGATATAAAAATGAAGATACATTGCAGTATTTGATTAAATCGATCATGTGACTCATTTACTTCTTAAATTCATGTTCAACTTTTCACTCCAAATGTTGTACACTGAACCGCAGTGTTTGATTGAACTACAGACGAACCCAAAATAGAAGCATTTTCTCTGTGTCTCTAGAGACGTTTGAACCCACTGCTTTCATATGTGATATTTATAACATCAATGCTCAGAGCTGCCTTGTTCTTTTTAAGAAATACTATATATATATCAATTTTTCAACTCATTCTCATGGATAAAATGACACTTTAGCAACATCTTTTACAGGCTTATGGAATTAGTCAAAATAACTATAGTTGAATAGTAGAGCTGCGTCCGACCAAAGATTTTCCTAGTCTACTGGTAGTCCTTCATTTAAGCCATTAATAGACTAATCGGAAGTATATATGTAACATTGCTTGCATTGTCCTACATTAAACACACTGCCTGGCCAAAAAAAAAAAGTTGCTGTTTGGATTTAAAGAGTCTATGATTTGAGAGTCTATTATTATGTTTCTAGCATGTTATGTATTTGTCAACAGTTCTTCTAACCCTAACAGATGGAGTGTGTAGCTTTTCATTTCTTAAACACACATGTATGAAGGCACATCATGGCTGGATTCCAGGATGACAATGTCAAGATTCATCAAGACTCAAACTGTGAAAGAATGGTTGGGAGGAGCATGAAGAATCATTTCACTCATGAATTGCATCACAACATTTATTTAGGCAACACTTTATTTTACAGTGTCCTTGTTACATATGTTATATATGTACTAACCATAGTAATAACTGTAAATTATGCATAACTACATGCAACTAACCCTCAAACAAACCCTAATCCTACCCCAACCCTATAGTAAGTACACGTAGTTGCTTAATATTACTCAGTACTTAAATATAAAATTACACTGTAACAACGACACCTTAAAATAAAGTGTAACCTTTATTTACATTAATTATTTCCATTAAAAGGTGCATAAATTTTTGGTGTGATGTGTCTTCATATAGGTGTGTTTAAGAAATGAAAAGCTACACACTCCATCAGTTAGGGTTAGAAGAACTGTTGCCAGACATATAACATGCTGGCGACTTTTTTTTGGCTGTGCAGTGTACTAAACCATAATGAGCCTTTAAAAGATCAATTAAGTGCACACTTTGAAGATTGTAATGAAGTGGACGAGTCTGACCCTCATCGCCGCAGACATGCCTATATAGAGAAATGCACGTCAAGTTAAAAATGGCATGCAGCAAGCGCTGTACTAATTTAGCTTCCACACACACTCCACATGAACACTTGGAAATGCGCCTAATAATAGCACACATTTATCTAGGTTAGCGTTAGAGTGAGCGGCTAACGTTAGGCTACTACTAATATGTTAAAAAGTGATAAGTCAATGAATGTTTGGATGGATCCGCCGTGTTAACGATCTGTCCATCGGACTTTGCCTGTGGAGTTTTTTATTTTCTGTGACCAACCAACTAATTAACATCTGGTCGACCAAGCCTCTTCTCATCGACTAACATTTACACTCAAACCAAAAATTATTCAGACACCAGATATAGTTTTTAGCACCTAGTGGATGCAGGACACTTTAGTTCATTTATGAATGTGAGAATAGCACAATAAATGAAACTGTGACATATTATACCCAAATATTATTCATACAGTGACTACCACTAAACTTTATACAAATTTGGGACCAAAAATTATTCAGACACTTTGACCTGAGCATGTTTTGCTTAAGTGTTTTTTTCCTTTAATTGCTAATGCTCTTTTTACACACAGACTGAACAAAATGAAGCATTGCTTGGTAACTGTTTGACCTAAATTGGTAATAATCTTATTATGTAGTTAAATTTAACAGCTGACAGATATTCAACATAATTCATCTGTGAGACAGTCTAACAGAAGGATGGACAAAACCAGTGAAATATCAACTGATGTGATAACTTGTCATATTTTATTACCATTTTCTAAACGATAGCGAATAAACTGTGATATGTGAGAAATGTCGAAGGCGTCTGAATAAATGTTGGTTTGACTGTGGGTGCGCAGTTCTCACCGTTCCCTCTGGATCGACCAGCAGCAGGTGTTTGGCCAGGCCGTTGTGCATCCCCGTCAGCACGTATGACCCCGGGTTTGTGGCGCTCTTGCGCACCAGGAAGTCTCCGTCGTGAAGCAGCAGTTTCTCAGCCTGGCGCCGGCTCATCTCTCCGTGATACCACGCGTGGTCCTCCAGCTCCTCTTGAGCTCTCAGGGCGGCCGCTCGCATCAGCAGCGGACTGGAGTTATCCACGGACGCCGCTTTGTGTAGCTCTGAGGCCGGAGGAGCTGGAGACTGAGTCATGATGGCGTCCTCAAACGGCTCTGAGGGCGTGAGCACACAAAATCTGTTATCTCATGTGCTGATTTTTTTATTTCGTTGCAACTTTATCCACATACATACAGTAGATACTCACAGGCTACGTTCACACTGTCAGTTTTTGGGACTGACAACCACATTTACTTATCGAGACTTCAGACATGTATGTGATTAAAGTAGAGTCGACTAGTCGCTGATGATGTAATTTATGAGCAAATAAGCCTGAACCTCGAGCTGAGACTCGAACACGGGTTGCCTTGTGCTCAGCTCTGGCATATTGACACAGCGCTCCTACATAACGGCTTATTCTTATCAGTTCTTTTGTCTTTGGGTCGTTATATTTCTCACAGATTTCTGCTCGTTCTAAATCAGATACAGATAAAGTTACATTACATTTATATGATTGCATTAGTGAGAGAGCGATTGCATGAGAATTAATTCTACCTGGCAGTAGGACTGTCACTTTTTATTCGATATTCGAATATGCATTCGAACATGACGTGAAATATCCGTAATCAAACTATAAATAAACGATTCGTTTTTTAAAGTGCCATGTTTAGCGCATTTTTTACAGTCTATGATTAGACCGTTTGTTTTTTATTTTATTGTTTGCCATCTCATCCAGTGGCGGGCGCTCTAAACGTATTGTAGCGTAGGCCCATGACCAAATCAAGTGAATAATAGCCAATAGCCACCCTGTTTTGAAAATGGAAGATAAGGCACAGAACGGCCAGCCTGAGCGGACAATTACGACTCCAACTCATCTAAAAAGTAGTGTCTGGAAATATTTTGGTTTCTACGCCGTAGATGGTAAAGTAACCGTTAAAGATAAGGTAGTTTGCCGAATTTGCAAAAAACGGTATACTTACGCATCCTCGAGATCCAATCTTCGCGCTCACCTGTCGTTACCATCCAAATGAGGCAGCGGAGTCAGACACACAGCATGGCCAGGTGTCCAACATCGTATGACTGCATACTTTCCTGCACAACCGGTCGGCACATTTTTTTCCACGTAACGTTAGCCTTAACGTTAGATTGGCTATGCATAGTGCATAGTGGCACTTTATATAGATTAAGTTGATAACCTGCTGTTTCAAACATTAAGTCAAAAATAATTTTTCAGACAGGCTATGGCTTGAGTCCTGTTTATGACTGTTAGACTGTTAATAAATTTGTGATTGAATCTACGTTACAGTGTTTTTTTTGGGGGGGGGGGGGGGATCTTGTTATTTGATACCCGTTCGAATTTGATTTTTCTCAAAAGTGACAGCCCTACCTGCCAATTATTAGCCTCTCTACTAATAGTGAAGCTCTGGGTTTTAGTTACTAAGAAATAAATGCTAGAACTTTTCAGATTCTAAGCTATTTTATTGATAAATCACAGAACAGAGTTTACAACATGTCTCTGCAGTACTGAATGATTCTGTGTGTGTGCGATCTTCACGTGATCTGCAAGCTACTGTCTGTATGTGTGTACGCTACAATGGCGGCGATTAACTTGCGTGTACAATAAGCTGTGTAAAACGTGCATTCACACGATCAATTTTAAGCATCCAGATGGTTTAATGAAACACATCTTGTGGAGCGCTCTCTGAGTATGCATTTATTAGTCATTTGAACTGTTTGGAAATGGAGCGTAAAAGTGGACTTCAAAGATTTATTATCCTCTTTCGCCCTCTATAGGACATGAATGATCAGCAACTAATTGACATCAAGCTTAAAGTGTCATGGCAGAGCATTAAAGTCGACTAGTCTGTGCAACCCCTGCTCTCTAGCTGTTGAAAGGAATGACTGTGTTGTTCTCTGCTTTTCAACAAATCATATGCACAATTATTATTTTTTTCCTATCGGAAGCTATAGCAGCAACATTAAATGCTCCAGTCTCTGTGTTTACTCTTACTCATGTCAAAGAGGTCCTTCCTCGGGCTGTCTTTAGCTGTCCCGGTCGTGCCCGAATCGGACGCCGCCTCTGACTCTCCCTGCAGGGCGGCCAACACCTGCGTGTCAATGTGCTGCGTGTTCACATACGTGGGAACTTCTCCTGCTTTAGGGGCTTGACCTTTGACCTCAGGGAGACTGTATATGTCACAGGACCCTAAATGAGAAGCACAGACAGAAAAACATTCTTCAAAATATCTTGTGTCATACAGGTTTACCACAAAGGTTTTTAGGTGATCTGTCTCTTTAACTGTCTAAATGTGAAAATAAAAGTGAATTGTACCTTGCTGGAAGAACATGGGTCGGCCCTGGTAGTACGTCTGGTCGACTCCAGCGCCCTGTGTGGACAGCATATGAGTCATCAACAACAATAATGAAACACCTCCTCATCTCTGACCTGCTGGAGTCACATTCACTGACAGACAGGAAACACACTACAGGAAGTCATTCACTAATGTCAACGTTTATACACGTTATTAAGAAGCAGATCATGTGGAATATGAGTTTTTTTTAAACAATAAGTAATACTGTACTGATAACTGTAACTCAAGTCATTTTCCTATGTTAAGTTGTTATTTTATTTGTATTCATTGATCTGTTATTTTACTTTAACCCTTTAAGTGTCACCCCCCTTTTTTTAAATTTACATGAAAATGCACATTTTGACTTTAAATGGTTGTAATTAAAGAATGCTTTGGAGTATAGACGTAAAATTGGTCTTGTTTTAAAGAAGACATTTTGCAGATTTTTGTTGAAGTGAAATAAATTAAGAAAGTGAAACAAAAAAAAAGTTATAGAAGTTTGAGTTTATGAAAATGTACAATGTAAAAAAATTAATTATTCATATTTTATATAAAATATATATTTTTAAAACCTGGCCGACTCTAAAACTGCTAGAAAATCAAAGCCAAAAATCTGAATAAGTTGTGTTTCAAATTTTAGGTTGATATCTCAAAAAATGAGCTTTCAGTGAGATTTTGTTTGGGCGCAGTACCAAACATTTTCACTAGGTGACAACCAGACTCCATTACTGCCCATATAAGGGCGCCTCCATTTCCATATGTGTTATTAAAAATATTTTAATATCTTTTTTTCTAAAATAATTTAATGGATGATACCTTTTGAACTCTTGGCATGAAAACAAACTGAGGTTTCAACCATTCTTTCATGATTTTTCATGTTCATTGCTATTTCAAAATAAAGGTCTGAACACGCCTTAGGAATATGAAAATATTCTTGTTGCAAATTAATAAATTACAGCTCCTCTCTAATTTATTTTGAAAATCATTCACCAAATATGAAAACTAGAGTTTGTAAGCTTTCAAATGATATATAGTTTGTCAATATTAGTTTATGTTTATTATAGGATATTACCGTTTTAAATATGTAATGATTTTGGGCCCACCGGTGGGCCGGTGACACTTAAGAGGTTAATTATTATATATGTTGGAGTGGGGAAGTTGGAATAGTTCTGTATTTTGTGTTGCTGGTTTCGGTATTATAACAATATTTAAAGGAGCTGTATGTAAGAAATGTATTTCAATTAATCATAAAATGGCCCTGATATGTCACTAGACATTAAGAAATCATGTTCATTTCAAATACTTATATCACTGACAACAGTAGTACGGCCAGGATATTGTCATTTAAAAAGTGAAGTTGCAGCCCTCAACTGATGTTGATGTTGTCATGTTGTGTTTTGTCCTGAAGCCCCACCCTCCACCTATCTACCAATCACGAAATCAGTAGTGTTTCGGCATCCGGGTTGCCAGCTCTGCTCTAGTTACCACAGCTGCAGCTCCTTGTGGCAGCCTATGTTCCTGCTGGATCCTGCAGCATATCTGGCAACCTCAAATCAGGGGGGAGGGGGAGGGGATACATCGCTCTACAGTAATTTGAAAGTGATTGCAGTACCAGTTTTGGCCACAATCTTACATACAGCTCCTTTAATATTTACATATTTATTATTTGAATAGAATTATTATATATGTTGGAGTGGGAAAGTTGAAATTGTCCTGTACTTTGTGTTGCTGGTTTCGATATTATAACAATATTTAATTTCGATATTATAACAATATTTAATATTTAGCTTTTTATTATTTTAATTAAATTATTATATATTTTGGAGTGTGACAGTTGGAACTGTTCAATATTTTGTGTTGTTTCTTTTAATATTTTAACAAAATATTTATTTTAATTAAATTATTATATATGCTGGAGTGGGAAATATGGAATTGTTTTGTATTTTGTGTCAGTCATTTCAATATTATAATGAAATTGTATAAAAATAGAATTTAAATTTGATTTTTACCCCCATCTAGCGGTGAAATTGTATATGACTACCCAGTGAAAATTAGTTTCTGTTCCTCTCAATTCCGAGAGCGTTTTAACTCCTACGGTGGCCGTATTATTCCAAGATTAACATGGCTTCCAGTTATCACTTCGTCCATGACAATAATAAACAATATGTCTAAAATGAATAAAACTACAGGACAGATGTCAGGAGGTAAACGTCACCCTTGGAATCGGCTATCCCAGCATAATCAGATTAGGCTAACGTTACAATGTGTACAAAGTAAAAGCAATTAAAAATAACTAAAATTTACAGTGTCCTTTTTTTATATAGCTTAAAAAATTGCACCTTTAAAACTATTCATTACCTGTGATCTGTCGCAGCACAGATTTATGTTACAAGGTAAACAATACTTTTTCACCATTGACGCGAGGATGAAGTTATACTAGAGGTCGTTCTGGCGTTATGCACAACCATGCTATGGTTAGACAAGCAACTATAAAACTTCGAATTTACACAAATGAATTACAACAGGCTAAATTACCTGTCGAGAAGAAAGCAGGCAACCTCGGCGTCCGTTTTAAAATATTTTCTCCTCATGAGCTCTTTCCATCTGGGAAAAGTTACTCCAATATTGACTATGGTCTTGCTGATTTGTCTGTCGCGTTGACGTTTTAATTCTCTCTTTCAAATGTGAGTACACGCACGCACACGCACACACACACACACCACACTATCTTTCAAATCTGCCGGCACTCGCGAGCTCGCGAGTAATCTCCCCCTCGCATTCGTCACGGTGTCACTGAGTGAAAAACGCAAAAGGCGAAGCTTGAATTTACAGGCATGTCCCTCTTTGGCTAATGTAGTTTCAAGATGGAGGGGCAACATGGCGACCGGCATACGAACCCCTCACCTGTATGTACTTTCAATGGCAGATTATAAACTTAAGAGAATACTTTATTACTTGAAAGAAGTAAATATACATTAATGAGCACATATATTTTTGAAAGAACTAAGTGTTTTTTGCTAAGAATCAACTAAGAAAGTTACACAGTGTAGCTTTAAGTAAATATTATTACCATTAATATCAGATATGTTTGGTTCCCTCAATTTAAAATAGTCCCTCGATTCATTTTAGTGACCTGATTTCTTTTATCAACAGAAATAAATACTATGTTTTATGGACACTTCATCATAGCATAATCCTTTACTCTCATTCTTTACCAAAACACATGTCCTGCATTTACAGAACGAACTGAGCTTGAGTGACTACTGATCCCCGGTCAGGTCACTTCCTGTCAGTGTGTGTGAGTGATTAGTGCTGCAGACCTGGCTGCTGTCTTGCGTCTGATTGGTCAGTCTAGCATCAATGAATCCTCCAGGTGGAGGCATTTTCCCGGGAATGCTGTTGTAGTAGTGATGATCGGCGGACTCCTCCCCTTCCTCTGTCCACGGGGGCTCGTCCGTACTCATAACCCTGAAGAGAGGACAAATGAGATGTAGAAGCAGCCTCAGGCTCAGACTCCTGAAGGTGTCTGTGTGGACTCACTTGTCGTGCATGGATGAGGGTTTGCTGGATGGACACTGCAAATAGAGCTGGAATCGCAGGTCGAACGCCTGACCGATCGTACTGATCACATCCTGAGCCAGACCGTCGGAGCACTCCAGAATATGACATGCTAGAAATCAACACACAGTCAGGATGAATCTCACCAAACCTGTCAAGAACATGCATGGGTCATATTTCACCCCAAAAACAAAAAAACAAAACAAAAACATAGCCAATTAATGACAATAGCACATTTAACCCTCTAAATTCTCAGTTTAGTCCCCAAAAAAATTATATTTTTGAAATTGTGATGCTTTTGTCCATCATGGTAGCATTTGCTGTACTGCCTATATGTTCATTTAAAAACAATTGTATTGCAGTACAAAAAAATGTAAAAGTACTATTTCAATATCATATATATATATATAAAGCCTTTTGATTTTAATTATTTTTATAGATTTTTTTTATTTTTATATTTCAATAATTTAACAACACATTTGCATATTCACGGTTCTCTGATGTTGGTTAATTGTCATACGGCATGCAAGTTGACAAAAAATATTTAATCTTTCTTAGTAAGCGTTTTATTTTGAAATGATTTAATTTCAGGGTGAGCTGTGACATGAATGTGTTTTTTATTCATCAAAATACATGAAACACACAAATGAAGCAACAATCAATCTAACATACAGCTACACACACACACACACATAAGACACGCACGCATGCTGAAGCTTTAGATATCAGCAGATGGTGAAACGGATGGCGATTGCTGACTCACTCCGCTGTGAAGTGTTCATTACAGGATCTTTCCTCTGACAATATCAAAAATGCATTAGAAAGTACGGCAAGAGTTTTAAAACGTGGCCTCTGCGCTGACAGGAAGTTAAAAGATCCATGAAATGAAAAGAGAGGAAGATATAACAGCCACAGAAATTGATTTTTTGATGCTAAATGCAGCCGTGGCGGCCTGATCAATCACGCTTGTTTGTGGATGCAGCGCTACAGGGCGGGCCCAGTGTGGGAAACACAATGAAATGGCCCTCAGGAGCCGTAGAGCTAAAACTGTGGTTGATCAACAAAGAGCATCGCCAACTCTGCACCAACCGTCATTGTGAATGTTATGGAGATATTGTGAAATTAGTTAAAGGTGATCATTCATTTGCTACTGGTCAAAAGTTGACAGTTGTCTCAAACAAACAGTGTTTACTCTCAACACAAGAAGGGATTGCTTGTCTCCGAACATTAACATGGACATGAGAAAGTATTTAACATCCAAAAAATAAATAAAAAAATGACACACAAATCATCAGCAAAGGAAAAGACGGGAGTAAATACCTCTCCGGTTAACAGGATCTTTCGCTACATAAGCGACGTAATCAGTCGTGTCCTGTTGACAGAAGACAGAGCAAATGAGCTAATGCTTTTATGAGCGTGTTTCTTCAAAGGTGTCCTATAATGGAGAATGGAGAACGGGATATGTCTTCATCCCAGTCTGCGCAGATTGAAACTAAACTGCAAAAATGACTGATTCGTCAATGGTCATGATTATGACATATCTATGAGCTCACTCACATGTGACCGCCCACATTTACGCATTAAAAATGGAAACATTTCGTATTAATTCTTACTTTATTAATCACAAGGAAGCTCCCACATTTACATACTAAAAACTGAAAAAAGTGACTTATTATGACATTATATCTATGAGTTCATTCACATGTGATGTTAAAAATTGCAAAAATGTCTAATTCATAAAAATGTTATGATTATGACATCACGATTATGAGCTAATTAACAAATGACCCACATTACATATCAATATTTATTCATTATTCAGCAACTTGATCTCATAAACGACTGGTATACAGAGACCAGCCAGTCATGAGGTCATTTATGAGATCATGAGTCTTAAAGGGGCGGAAAAAAATAATCATTAAAAGCGAAACACCTTCATCTTTCCCCCCGAGCGCTCTGAGATTTGCCATAAAGTGTCGTGAGACTGAACGTCAGCTGAAGAATGAATCACTGGTGTGATGTTGTGAAGTCTTACCGGATCTCCACCGGAGGCAAAGGATATGGACTGCATGTGATGATTGGCTATTATCTGTGGAAACAGGAAGGAGCATCATTCATCTGCAATAAAACACTTCATCGAGAGAGAGAGAGAGAGAGAGAGAGAGAGAGAGGAGAGAGACAGAGAGAGAGAGAAGAGGAGAGAGAGAGAGAGAGAGAGAGAAGAGAGAGAGAGAGACAGAGAGAGAGAGAGAGAGAGAGAGAGAGAGAGAGAGAGAGAGAGGAGAGAGAGAGAGAGAGAGAGAGAGAGAGAGGAAGAGAGAGAGAGAGAGAGAGGAGAGAGAGATGCGTGTGTTTTTGTACCTGTTTGGAGTCCGGTGTCATCAGGTTTAAACTGCTGGTGGAGATGTTGAGATTGATGCTCATGCCAGCAAACTGCAGGTTACTCTTGCCCAAAATACTGGAGAGAAGTTTCGAGGGAGTCTGAAAGAGAGAGAGACACATTCAGACTATCCTTCTTAATTGTTTCTTAATTTCCTTATTGCGATATGTGATGATCGCTGATTTCTTACACCGTCTACACCGGAAGTGACAAAGCGACCGCTGCAAATCCATTTGCCGTTCCTGTCAGGAGTTGCATTTGAGAAATGCGTCAGAAATAGAGCGGGGCATCGTGATTATAATGGGCTCGTTCGGGCTTTTATCACGTGCCGCTCGCGTCTGGTGTTGAGACAGTGTTACACTGCTTGATAATTATGTGTCCTGCATTGAATAGTAGCTTCATCCACTTGATTTGATTTTATATTTCAATATTTAATAATATTCAATAATAATAATAATAATAATAATAATAATAATATTTTATACGTTCTTATTATACATTTTTATTTAAATATATTTTGACTGATTCAGGGTTATTATAGTTCACTAAAACTAAAACCATAAAAACATTATTTTGTTGTAGTTTGAAATAAAAAATGTTAACTGAAATATAATATTTCAAAAAATTATTTTTGAAGTACTAAAATAACAAACTGAAATAAAAATTAATAAAAACTATAGACATTTAAAACAGATTTTTTTTTAACAAATTTTATTAAAGTTTGAACTAAAATGAAAATGGAAAATATACAAAAAAAATCTAATTATTAATAAAAACAATAAATAACAATTAATAAAAATAAAAATATATTTCATGTTAATTTGATTTATTGTTATTGTACATTTTTATTTAAATATTGTTATTTTTTACATTTATTTAATATTTGATTAATTTTAATTATATTATTTTAATTTATTTTACTAATTTATTTAGCTGTAAATGCTTTGCCTATTAAAATGCGCTTTTTTACATTTATTAATTAAATTCAAATCACTCCAGTCTTCATTCATATTACTTAATGGAAGAAATTGAAAAAATAAACAGCACACATGAATCGCATCATTCTGTGTTCGTGTGCTAAACTGATCCAATGTGGCTTCATTAACTCAGGACATACAGCGCAGCACGCTTTAAAGGTTCCCTAAAATCCCCACACACACGTCTGTTCATTTGAAAGCGGACACGTCCCTTTCCACGGCTGCAATCCTCGCAGCAAACGTGCATCACACACACACACAGACACACACAGCAGGAGGCAGGAGGCCTGATTACTGCTGCTCAGCACAGAATGAGTCACCGTGCTAACAGTATGCCCACACACACACACACACACACACACTGCAGCATGCCGTTTCTCTTTCTCCAGCCTTTATTTGATCTCTAACTGTCTTCATCTCACTCCAAACCTTCTGATGCCCCGCTTTTGGCCTTTTTGTGTTGCATGTTATCTTTGTTGATCTGCATCTATAACCTCCACCTCCTGCGGTCATGTACAGTCATCTATAACTCTATCTGTTGCATGTAATGTATGTAATTCAGTTTGCTTCATCCTGACATGCCTTTAACATCACGTTTGCACCATCAACATATTATTTTCCAAGAAAACTGAACATTTGCTGAGACAACAATGGGAATATGCAGGCTCAGACTGAATCTGCAGACTTTTCTGTGCTGATCTTTCAGGGAAAATATGCAAAATACTTCATAATTGCAACACAAAGGAACCAGGCTTGTGGATTGTTGCACGAGTTTCCAAGTTGGAAGTCCAACTTTAAGGGGCTTTCTATAGAGTGCAACAGTGGCCGCTGCGTTTGTTCCGGAAGAATTTGTTTCCATTTATTTCTCCCATAGGGATTTCAAAACTTTGATTTGAAGGAAAAAAAAAAAGTTTTTAAAAATCAGACTAAAATACAAAGGCACAAGACTGTGTACTTAACAGCTTTAGTGAGGGAAAGAACTACAATCCCATGAAGCATTGCAAACAGCATAATCAAATTAAAAACGATCTAGAAATATAAAACTAGTATATATATATATCTATTAAATGTATTGCAAAATATGCTTATCTGTTCAAATATTTAAGCATTTTAAAAGAGTAGGGACTAGTGAGTGTTGCTTTTTTCGACTCACTGATTTTACGTCGGAATGTTCTGCACAGCATCATGGGTAATGTAGTTTTTCCACCACAAATTCCACTGTTAAACACAATAATTTTAAAACTAAGCTTAAATAATGTGGGCTGACGCCTTCAACATAAGCAAATACCATCGATTAACAATCCCGTAGCTCACTTTTAAGGTTTAATCTTTCAAAATAAATGTTCCTATGGAGAATATGAATGGAGTTGTTACTTCTATAAAACTATGGAATGCAGTATAATAGTTCATCTAATTTAGTTATTTTCTTTAACATATTTCCACACATTCTCTCCTCACAAAGCATCTCTGTTTTCTCTCGTTCTACCTTTCTCTTGCGCAGAGCTCCTTTGGCACCAGGGACGGCTTCACACACCAGACTGATCGCCTCCCTGTGGAGAGAAATTACAAAAAATATAAAGACGTGAGTAAGAGCAAGTAAGTATAGAGAGAGCAAACTAATGATGTCGTTCTGGAGCCAGAGCAAACCTGTTCATTCTGGGATAGATCTGATCTGTTTCTGTCAATCCGGTCCTGGTTTTCAATAGCAGACGCTCATGATAATATCTAGGCTTGCCGATGGTTCATATTAAATAATGCAAATACAAATAATAATAATAATACTATAAACATAAACTAGAAAATGATATAAATGCATATACTAATAATTTTTATATATATATATATATATATATATATATATATATATATATATATATATATATATAATATATATATATATATATATATATATATATATAAAAAATTGAATATTTTAAATATATATATAAAAAATGCTAAAAATACTATATATTGACAAGGTTGAAGGGAAAGGAAATATACTATTTTTGATAAATACATTGTTGATAAATAATAATAATAATTATATAAATATAATAATTATATAAACAAAAAACCTATATAAAACTCGCATAAAATATCAATAAAAATATAATAAATATTTATATTTTAAATATAAAAACATTTGCTAAAAATAATATATATTGATAAGGTTAAACATTTTTAAAATGTTCATATTTACCAAAAAAAAATAAAAAAAAATAAATAAAAATCATAAATTATACCGGAATTTTGTAAAAAGAAAATTAAGCCTATTTAAGACCAAAAAGATTATTTTGCACAATGTCATCATTTTAGAGCAATTAAGCACATTTCTAACCATTTTCCTATTTCTAATGTGTTCTGACAAGTTGTTTTAAATAATGCTCAACTTAATGCTAAATGCTCAAATTAATGCTGATTTTCATTAGACGCTCATTACTGTAGAACATTTAAGTCAGCATGAATTAAATTAAATGCAATGCAACAAATACTACCATGATATATAAATACTTTACAATATATATAATATATATATATATATATATATATATATATATATATTTTTTTTTTTTTTTTTTTTTTTTATTATTTTTTATTATAGTAACGAAATTGGGATTTTAAAAATTACAGTAATGAGAATTTTAAAATCCAGTAAATATAAATGCATTTATTTTTTTTCTGGACATGTTCTCGACACATTTGATGAGATGTTTTACACAAGGCACAATAAATATAAACTATCACAGTCCCCTTTGCACCCGTCTGACTTGTGTCCAGAGAGCAGTCGGGAGTGTGTGGTGTGTTCGTGCGAACGCCACAGCAGAGAGAGCAGGAAGTCAGGCAGAAAAGAGGATATGACATGTCATCTCCAGCGTCTGTATGAGGATCGGCCCACACAGCCCAGCGCTCAATAAACAAGCAGCGTCCGCTGGGATCCGATCTGCTGCCTCTACACTAATGTTACGCAATGACTCATCAGCAGCACACATGGATGGGTTACATTCACATCTCATGCGCTCATTTTAGCAACAATAAATGAGTGTTTGGCAGCGGGTGCAAATAAAGAAAAAAAAAAAACATAAAAGTGCCATAAAAAAGCTGATAACAGTCATGTAACGCCACACGGGAGCCATTAACTGTGATGTAACCGTTAGAGCAACTAAAAAGCAGCGTACAAAAGCCATTAACTGTGATTTAGTAGCAAAACAACAAAAACATAAATATTTATAAATACATAAACATAAGAAAAATAATATAAAAGAGAAAACTAAACCTTACAAACACGCTCAGCTAAAATGCTCTCCCCCCTCTACTGTCTTCAATAGATATCATTTCATGTGTAGGATTGGAGAGTCCTCATTCATTTGAACAAAAACTAGTAAAATAATCAATACCTTAGGTTGTGTTTCATAGTCAAAAAAGAAAAAAAATATAATGATGCACTCGTTTTTGTCCATCTTTTTACATAATCTTATTTTTTAAAATAAATAAATAACTAAACTCCAAAATAAAATATATTTAAAAAGCGAGGAAAATGAGTGCAGATCATCATGTATTTTTTTCATTGTGTAACTATTAATATTAATTGACATTTGCACCTCTTTTTAAATCTTTTTACATAATTTTATTTTATAAAATAAATTGTAAATATTTTTTTTTTAATTGAGGAAAATGAGTGCATATTTTTTATCTTGTGATTATTAATATTCATTGATATTTGCACCTCTTTTTAAATCCTTTTACATAATTGTATTTTATAAAATAAATGAATAAATTGTAAAACATTTTTTTTTTAATTGAGGAAAATGAGTGCATATTTTTTATCTTGTGATTATTAATATTCATTGATATTTGCACCTCTTTAAATCCTTTTACATAATTGTATTTTATAAAATAAATGAATAAATTGTAAAAAAAAAAAAAAAAATTAATTGAGGAAAATGAGTGCATTTTTTTATTTTGTGATTATTAATATTCATTGATATTTGCACCGTAAGTTGGTAGAGCACACTAATTTTATAAAAAAGATTTATAGCAAAATCTTAAGCTATACTGTTAATTACTATTTTTTCACATCAAGAACAATAACTATAAAGATAACGATGGATTAATATAACTAAAGGTGCCAGTATGATATATGGTATATGATATGATAAACTTCTTTCTTTGGAAGTGTGTGAATCCATGCATGCTACTATTCCTTGTACAGCATAAGAGGAAGAGTTTGTGGCTCATTAGCAGAAAGACAGAGAGAGTTGCTGTACCGTGTGATTTGTGATCGTGTGGTGAAGTCCAGGGATCTCATGGACCGGAGGACTTCGATGCAGCCCAAATACTGAAAACAGAAGGACACAGATGAGATTAGAACAGCTGATAATCATCTTCAAAACTAGATATTGTCATTGCCCGTGTGTGATAAAGTACCATATTAATATTCAAATGTTGCAAATGTAACTTTTCTGCAAAATTGAATTATGGCATAAAACCTTTGCGAATGAAGCAACGTTTCCATGTGTTCAAGAGAACAACAACATCACTTCCTCGCGCAAAATATCTGTAATAAAAATGGAAGTTTCTGCAATCGGGGGAAGCTACTGTGACTCTGTTTACGTACATCATAAGTGACTTATGGCAGATGAAACACAATAAACACTGTCATGATATCTTGCGTTTGGATGTTGGGTTTTGGGAACCCAAACATGTGAGCCGCGAATTAAACCGAATCATTCTGATGACAGACTTTGGCTCAGGCATTTCAGAACCACCAAACCAACATTTGAGATGCTGTGCGATGCGATCGGTCCGCTGGTTAGTCCAGTTATCCAATCACATGCTCTGCTGAAGTCACGTGAGGTTTTTGTTGCGCATCCAGTAAATGTGTTTGTAGTTTATGCGCATGTCTTCTTATCAGATTAAAAAAACTGCATCTTGGATCTTGCATTTCTCTTGCATCTTGCTGTTTCCATTCAGAATTTTTTATGCAATATCACGTATTCACATAAAAGTAGGTGGATGGAAACATGGCTTGTGATGATCACTTTAGAGTTAATATGATATCAAAATAAAGTCTATCATTTCTGGGATATTTTGGCTTCATTTTTCTACAGTGGAAGGAAGCGGAAATGTGTCATCCATTTTTCTTTTTTTTTTGTCTATGGTCTGTGGTCATACAAGAGCTGTATGAAGATTCTTCAAAAACTCCCTTTTTGCATTCAATAACATAACAGCAAATAATAATTTAATAAATACAGTTTGTGAACGACATGAGGGAGAGTAATTAATGACAGCATCTTCATTTTTGATTTGACTATTCCTTTCATACATTAATCACACACACACACACACACACACACACACACACACACACACACACACACACACACACACACACACACACACACACACACACACACACACACACACACAAAGCTCACATATGCAGACACACAATCAAACATTTTCTTCAGGAAAACAACAAATTCCACAAATTTCTGAAAATCACAGACTGTTATTTGACACAAATGTCCCTCATCAGATGTGATGTACTCTAAACCACGGCATTATCATGTCTGATGTGATCACATGACTTCTCAAACTCACTTGAACACGTTTGTTGGATAAGAATGGATTTGTTGTCATTTTTTATTTTAGCATAAAAGAGTAATTTTTTTCAGTCTGTCATTTTATGCTAAAATAAAATAAAATCGATTAACTGCAAAAGAACAAAAAAAAAAAAGCATTTTGACACTGAAATATTACACCCTTCATATCATATTGTTTAATCTATAAAACTTCAAAACCCTAACCCTGCATGAACTATATAAGAAAGTATTCAAGTGAAATAAAATAAAAAGTGATCAACAACAAAAAGCAAAAAACTAAATCGACAATAAAAAATAAAACAAAATTTTATATATATATATATATAGCTCACACACTTTAGCTTCAAGGACTCATCTGATATTATTTTATCTATAAAAAGCTCAAAACCCTTGGAAGTAATCAATAAAAAAAATAAATAAAAAAAAAGTGATTAACTACAAAAGCAAAAAATTTAACAGAAAAAAACCCACTTCAACTTCAAAGGATGTACCTCATGTTATATTTTAACTATAAAAATCTCAAAACCCTACATGGACAAAAATATATAAAAAAAGAATAAAATAAAATAAAAAGTGATCAAAGGATTAATCTCAAAACCAAAATCCTAATCCTGCATGGACTATATAAGAAAGTCTTAAATAACATTAATAAAAATACAAATAGATCAAATCCTTATACAATTATAATCTAAAAACAGCCAGCAGTGCTTCAGCTGTGAATTAAAAATGAGCAACGCATGAGAACAGTGTGACGTCCTCTCCAGTCGATGACATCATGCATCAACAGTGACATCATGCATTAACACATCTCAGCTTTTCTCAGCCCGTCACCTCACCGATCCCTCAAAGCCGCATGACTCACTCAGTGAGAGTCTCACTACAACTTTCCTTGACTAAATGAGTGACTCACCTGCAGTAACCCACCTGAGAACCGTCTAACACACGGCCCGGACTAACAACGGCAGATTCGGCTTCTCCCAGGAACGCTGTCAGAGCTGATTAGTTAAGATCACTCGAGTGGTTCATGGAAAATCATCTCCTCACTGCCTCTCTTTTTAACAGTCCAGATTAACTCACTGGTGTACGATTCAAAGCGCAGACAGGAAATGAGGCCGGAAACGGACGATGAGTCAGAGCAACAGTTTTTAGCTAAATACAA
Organism: Squalius cephalus; assembly: GCF_949319135.1. Classification (NCBI taxonomy): domain Eukaryota; kingdom Metazoa; phylum Chordata; class Actinopteri; order Cypriniformes; family Leuciscidae; genus Squalius; species Squalius cephalus. The sequence continues at coordinate 4,875,119 of NC_137138.1, read as the reverse complement.
TGACGGAAGCTAATTGCTAATTGACTGATTGTATTAGACAAAGTGGCTATTATATAGTAACATGCCAAGATAATCAAGTCAAATCAAATCTTTTCACAACACAAATTTCAAAGCAGCTTAATAAAAAAATGTTAATGTTTATCTTCATGCCTTATAGTCACATTTAGCAGATTAGAGCCGGGCGATAATAGAGTTACATTTCGTGATGATATAAACAATCAAGCATTTGAGATTTGCTATATAGTATATATCGCTTTACATGAGTACATACTGTATGTATGCGGATACAGTTGGAAATCCTCACATAACTATCTTTATATAAAGTGCTGGGCGATAATAGAGTTACATTTTGCAACGAAATAAAAAAAATATTGCTTTACATGAGTATAATGTGTGTATGCAGATAAAGGTGGATCTAATATACACACACACATATATATATATATATATATATATATATACACACACATATAATTATTTTCTATATAAATACACACACATGCATATCTATTTAAGAAAAATGTGTTATTTATATATAAAATATTTATATATAATATAAATTATATATAATATAAATATATATACACAGTATATACATGCAAATATTTCTTAAATATATACATGCATGTGTGTGTATTTATATATAGAAAATAATTATACACCGTACACACACATATATTATGTAAAAACAAACTTTTATTTTGGATGCGATTAATCGCGATTAATCGTTTGACAGCCCTAGTTATATATATATATGTGAAGACTTCAGATGCAAAATCCTCTAAGTACCATCTGAAATTTCCTTCTAGAATGATCATTTTTATCAAGCTTGTATGTTGATGTTCAGTTATTTCACTTTAATGGCAATGAAAATGACCTATTAATTGTCATTAAAGTGAAATTACTGAACTTAAATATACGAGCTTGAAAAAAAAATGCTCATTTTAGAAGAAAGTTTCAGATGGCACTTAGAGGCTTTTGCATCTGAAGTCTTCATATATATATATATGTATATATCGTGCGATAACCTCAGTTTACATTTTTGTGAGGATATAAACAAGCCAAGACTTGCTATCTCGTAGATATTGCTCTATGTGACATTCAAATTCACACTTGAGAATGAAACTGGCTCTTAATAATACAGACCCTTTCCAAAAAATTTGAATATCATGGAAAAGTTTATTTCCATAATTCCATTCAAAACGTTAAACTTCCATAGATTATAGATTCAGGGCCCACAACTTAAACGATTTTAAGTATTTAGTTGTTTATTTGTACGTAATTTGGGCTTCCAGCTCATAAAACCCACGAAAACAGGATTTCAAAAAATTAGAATATTACATGAAATCACACAGTAATTACACAGTGATACCATGGTCATTGAAGCAGGTTTTGGTTATTTTGGCAGTGTTGGCAGGTGCAAATCCTGCTGGAAAATGAAGGAAGCATGAAGTGCTCTGGAAATGTCCTGGTAGACGGCTGCGTTGAGTGGACCAACACCAGCCAATGACATGGCTCCCCAAACCAACACAGACTGTGGAAACTTCACACTGGACTTCAAGCATCTTGGATTGTGTGCCTCTCCATTCTTCCTCCAGACTCTGGGACCTTGGTTTCCAAATGAGATGCAACATTTGCTCTCATCAGAAAAGAGGACTTTGGTCCACTGTGCTTTATTAAATCCAGAGTCAACTCAGCCGTCTACCAGGACATTTCCAGAGCACTTCATGCTTCCTTCATTCTCCAGCAGGATTTGCACCTGCCCACACTGCCAAAAGAACCAACACCTGGTTCAATGACCATGGTATCACTGTGTAATTACTGTGTGATTTCATGTAATATTCTAATTTTTTTAAATCCTGTTTTCGTGGGTTTTATGAGCTGGAAGCCCAAATTACGTACAAATAAACAACTAAATACTTGAAATCGTTTAAGTTGTGGGCCCTGAATCTATAATCTATGGAAGTTTAACGTTTTGAATGGAATTATGGAAATAAATAAACTTTTCCATGATATTCTAATTTTTTGGAAAGGGTCTGTATATCAACACAGCTACTCAGAATAACACACACACATATTTGCACACTTAACTGCCAACAATTTTGAACATGCACTAAATATTTACTGTAAGGCATGACCCAAGTGCCTTATGCTTTTAATAGATATAAATTAAGTGCACAAATTTTGCACCCATAAACCAAGCAAGGGCCGTATCTAAAGTCTGTAGTCTGTCAGAATGCTGGTAGTGTGTGTTTGAGAAGCAGCCTGTCCAGTCAATGTCAGCAGCTGTCCTTTTAGTGAAATGGAGCATGGTGTGTGTGTATGTGTGTGTGCGTTCATGCACAGGGTCACTCAATAAGTGAACTGTAAAGAATAACACACATTCAGCCTGCAGAGGGACGCCGGAAGGGTTTGTTATTGAAGCTGCCAACTTTTACCAACTAACTCTTACAAACTAGAAATACTGTCCTTTTCTTCCTCTGTCACTCTCTTCACGTTAAATGCTTTGAGAGACCTTGGTCAATGATAATAAAGCAAATAAAACACATTTAGTTCCCTTCCAGTGCACATTGGTTTGCATCATCTAATTCAATCGTGTCGACGGTTCGTGTTTTGCCTCGACAGCAACTGACAATTCAGAGGGGAAAAAAGCTAGGAGGGAATAATGTATGATTCATCCCGCACGAATCAGAGTCACCTTTAGCTCAATGAGGCTGAGAACATGCTTATATGATCACAAACACATTTGATGATACGCTTAAAATACATGACACTGCAAGACCTGAGGTCAGTGCACAATATGCACCATCTATAATGCAAACATGTTTAAATTGAGTTAGAACTAATGCACTTATTAATGCACAAACATCAACAAAAAAATAATGTCTGCAAATAACCCGAAAAGGAGGCAAAGATGTCTATATTTCTAAAGCTAATGTATACAAGAACTTTTCAAGAGTTTAAATGATATTTCCAGGGTTGTTGACCATTGGTATATATGAGAGCGCGCACAGAGCACAGGTGCCACATGCAAGTTACACTTGTGGACGTGTGGCGTACGTGCACAAATCAAAGATCAGTTATCATGTTTGTCTTTGCATATAGATGTGGACAAGAATAACAGCTCTGTCTTGCAGCGCGTCATGGTCCCCGGAGACGATACAGTAACAGAACTGTAGCCGGAACAACGTCCCCCTGGTCTGGTAACTGGTCGCCGTGGTTACGCGATTTGCATGCACTTCCCTTTTGATGTGATAAACTTGCAGTTAATTTGAATAGATCAAATCTGTGGAGGTAAGAAAAAAGAATGGTCGCACGGACAACCGGAACACCATCAATATGTTCTCTCCTCTCACTGAGAGAAGATTAATATTACTCTATGGAAAATGATGGCAGAAATGTGGCTATACTGTATATACCGAGTTAAATAGAATTTCACGCTATGATCGGACAGCACTGATTTATCTTATTTACATACAACATCAACACTGCCTTTGAATCAGCACTAAATCAACAATGAACTGAATTGAGCTGAATAATGAGACTGTTGTCTTCTGTAGAGCTGCTTTACAGTTGTTATGTAATTTACGAATTTTACAACATTAACACTGTTGTTTTCCTGTTTATTACTGTGAAGCTGCTTTGAAACATCTGTGTTGTATAAAGCGCTATATAAATAAATATGACATACAATGAGGAATACGGAAAAATATAGATCTTTCTTCACAAGTTTGGGCAACATTGCACTTGCAACTGGCCATTTTTTGACAAGTGATGCTAAACCAAGTGTGTTGATAATATTAGCCTTTTTTGTTCTCAACTCAAGTGTTATAAAATGTCAACCATTTGTTATCCATAATCGTCTTTTGATTTGAGTCCATTTAGTTCCAACTAGAGCAAAGAAAACAAATAAAATTAGAAAAATAAGATTTTAAATTCTTTGGATTATTTACAGACATTACTGCATGAGTTTCAAACATTGTCCAGAATAGTGCAAGCTAGAACAGAGAGTGATACTATAAGAAATACTATATTTATTTATTCATACATCACTCTATATACTGTAACTGTGATATAAATTAAACAGCACGACTTCATTCATGCCGCCCACCTCCACATGCATGCAAGATTAATGCAACAGATGCCATGTAAACATGCATGGTACTGTATGTGGCGGAACAGCCTGTGCTTTGGTGGCCAGTTGCGCGACCTACACTATTCCAAACCGTACACATAATCCCTCTGTACCAGCACACGGACAGCAAGACGCTGTGCGCTGATGAAAAAAAAAAAAAAAAAACACACAACAAGGGAAATGCAAGAAGAGAGAAAGGATTTGGACCTTACCTTAACGACGTACGTCACTCCAGGTCCGGAAATCTTTTCGCTGGAGTGCAGCCATCCACGAGACGGCTTGTTCACCAGCCCGCCCGTCCCGCCCAGACTCCATCCCTCTCCCCCTCCAGGCTGAGACTCTTCCATCCTGCACTTCTTCCCCGAGCTCACGAAGCCGGGCTCCAGCGGGGCGTGAGGCGCTGAAGACGAGCCCGGGCTGCCGGATCCGCCTCCCGACGCTCCTCCCTGGAGTTTGGACACGGCCAGGTCCTTCACGGCAGACGGCAGGCCCTTGATGCCCAGCAGACCGGAGGAGTTGGCGAATTTGAGGTTGGAGACTTTGTTGATGAGGGTGCACAAGGTTCCCGACTCTTCCGAGGGTTCGGGGTCGGCTGGAGGGGCGTACGGAGGGTCGCCCACGGGCGGCGACGGCGGGACGGCCGAGACCTTGGCGTTCATGGAGAGACCGTGCAGAAGCTCATCGACGGACGTCACTGACTCATTCCGGAATCGGTTGTATTTAGCACGGTGAAGCATTCCCCTCGGTATGCCAGCCTACACACGAACGGACACATCCAACTCCCAGCTGACCGTCCACATCTTTTGCATGCTGGAGCTGAGAAAGCGTCCTCGAAGGGGTTTGAAGAAAGGGAGCGGGTGGTCGTCAGGAAAATCCGACGCCACGCAGCAGCAACTCGGGGACCAAAAATAAACCACAAAACGCGGAATCCATGGAGACAGAGGACGATGAGAGAAAAGCAGCGCGAGGTCACTCCTCTACAGAGGGCCAGAGATGGCAGAGAGAGAGACAGATCTCTAGTGAAGAGATGTCTCTCTCTCTCCCCGCATCCTGGCAGATCCCTGAACATGCATGACTCACTCTGAGAGAGGGAGAGAGAGAGAGAGAGAGAGAGAGAGAGAGAGAGAGAGAGAGAGAGAGAGAGAGACCCTTCTCAACAAAAGACTCACTCTACACTGCAGAGCACTTTCCGTTACAAAAAAACTCCCACTTACTGCTCGGTAGAACCAATCAATTCGCAAAATTTGCCCTGTCTATAGGAACGCCTCCTGCTTTGATTCAGTTCGTGTGAAAACGGATAAATAGAATGAAAAAGATGCTACAAAGAGATCACTGAGAAGAGTGAAATCCGAGCTCAGTCAAAACGAAGGAGGACCTTTGAATCAAACTACTCAAAATGATGCCAAAACAGTCATAATTTGCTGACACAATTCAATGCAAAAATCACATTAGAGTACCGTGCATGTTGTCGGATCACATGTACGCCACATAGAATGAAACTTGAGTCGGTGTGCATGGCGATCGCTAATTTTTCATACGTACAATTGTGGCTTTACTTTGATTCAGAAGCAAGGTGCTCCAATGAAACGTAAGCATAATGATTGCACATAAAAAGAAATAAAAATCTAGCAAATTACCTAAATGACATCAGGGTTAAATATATTCGAATGCGTTCACCTTTCGCCCACAACCGCGTTCCACCTAGCTTTTGTTAACGGCGAGTTTAAAATGTGCACAAATTTAAATCACAAGACCAATACGGCTTTATCTCTTTGTTTGTCACGTTCGTTCTTCCTTACATACTACGAAACATCGGCATAAATCTATCCACACGAGCACTCGAATATCCCCCCCTACAGAAGGCAAAACAAGCCAAGCTTTGCTTCTGAATGAGCTTTGTTGAATAATTAAACATCCCTCTCAAATACACAATGTCGAGATTCGATCTCACTAAAACGCCATCCGGATTCAGCAAGGATACAACCGTAAATAGTGATGTCAGATCTCCCAGCCCCATTAAAAAGCATCCAACGGGATGAAGCCCATGACATTAAGGCAGCAGAAAAAGAGCCATTCATGTAAAATGTCCAGAAGAGCTTGTGACAGGGAAGCGGCAGTCATTCACAAGCTTCTGTAACGCTGCGGCTAACGCACTGCAGTCCCTCCCAGCGTCTCGCTTTCCTGCCTGCCTGCGAATTGAAAAAAAGAAAGAAGAAAAGACAGAGAGAGAGAGAGAGAGAGGGAGAGAGAGAGTGAGAGCAAGAGGTTTGTCTTCTCCACTGAGACAAAAGCAAACAAGCAAGCAAAAAAAAACAAAAAAAGCGTTATGCGTGCTCCTCGCTCGGTGTTGTCACGGAGATGCAGGAGAGATGCTGAGGAGAGGAAGAGAGGATGCTGAGGAGCTGTGGAGGGAAAATGTTTTGGGCTGGCTGTGAATGGAAAGGCAGACGGGCATACCGACGTTTCTGTGAATGAAGTCAGGCCTCGGCAGCTTTCTGCACGGCAATCCCTCGGGATGGATCCCGACCGGCCAATCAGGGAAGAGCAGGATGACTCATTCAGGGTAGGCTGGCTGAATAGTGGGGCAAACCACTTGAAGCACAGGTGAAGGGAGAAACCATTCTCATCCTACAGCACTGCAAACTGCTCGCTGCGTCGCTTCTAAACTCCTGAATCCATGTTGTTCTCCTCTAAAATATCTCCTGGCAGGATGCATGGCCTGTTTTGGAAAGGAATAACAACGATCAATTGCACACTCCAATAAACTGGCCCCTCCTTGTGTCCTCCTGGGGGCAAACTTTGCACATTCATATGAATGAAGGGTGATCAAAGAACATATGCTGAACTGAATCAACTGAATTATCGGGTGCATCCTGCCCAGCAGAGCCATTTACATGCAGTATGCTAGCCGAGCTCTGGAAATAGGCAGAAAAAACAAACAAATAAAAGGAACTGAATTTGTACATTTGTTGAAGAAAATGTTAGTGATTCCTCCAGGATGCGAGGCTGATGTGAGTGGCTGCTAGGTGGTTTTTAGTGGTATTTTTTTCACCTGTAGTAAATCTGATCACTTAGTAAAGTATAAGCACACCTTTCCTCAACAAGACACGTGATTTGAAGCACAAATAGCACTAGGTTATGACATTGTGTAGCTTGTAGCCCATGAATGCATCCTTAAAGCAACACCAAAGATTATTTTGTACCTTAAAATAATGTTTCCAAAATCATTTCAGTGGTTCATCAAGTCGTAACAGGGTGAACGGCACTTCTGCATTCGCTTTGCCCTCTATCGGCTTTAACCGCACTATGCAAGTTTGCCAGATCGGGTAGCGGATCTGTAGTTCGAATGAGACATAAGAAACTACAAATTTGACTTGCTTTACGGCAAGTGTTACAATAGCAAAAAAAAAACAGCAAGCAATGTCATTATTTTGTTTTTCTTTGTTTCTGATGTCGCAATACATCATACTTTCATAAAATCATGCAACATACTCTACCTTGTCTGTGGACATCGTTATTTCCAAAGCTGGTGCTGGATAAACAAATAGCGTGTGTGCGACGGTAGGCTAACTTATTTACGACAGCGGTAATGGACAATTCCGCTTCCAACCTGTAGGGGGACCGAAGAGGAAAAGTGCTTTGGTGTTGCTTTAAAGTGCTGTTTGAAACCCATTTTACTTCTCATTTTGCCATAATGTGATGACTTTAAGAAAACTAGGCATGTAGTGTAACGGACGGGTTCCAGAAGTAAAAACTACATTTATTTTCTCCATAAGGAAATTGATTATGAATGATAACTTATAAACCTTTAAAGACAGCCGTACAGTGAGCAACGAGGTTGTTAATCGATGGTATTTGCTTCTGCTGAAGTCGTCAGCCCACATTTTTTCAGCTTAGTTTTAAAATAATCATGTTTAACAGTGGAATTCCTGGTGATAAACTACATTACCCATGATGCTGTACAGAAAATGACCAATCAGAGAGTCGGAAAAAGCAACATGTGTCAAAATAGCTCATAATCGAGTCTCCCTACACTCTCAAAATACTTAGATGTTTGTATATGCACATTTTGCAATACTTAAAATCTATTGTGTTTATACCTATAATCAACATTCTAGTAGTTTTATATTTCTCCATCACCTTTAATTAGATTACACTGTTTGCAATGCTTCATGGGATTGCAGTTCTTTCCCTCACTAAAGCCGTTAAGTACACAGTCTTGTACCTTTGTATTTTTGTCAGATTTTCAACAACTTTCTTGCTTCAAATCAAAGTAATGTTGTGATTGACCTCAAAGCTGGTTGGTTTGGTTCAGTCCATGGCTTATAGCTCTTTAAAATCCCGACTGGAAAAATGAATAAAACAATTATTACAGAAGCAACCGTGCTGGAAAAGAGTGCACTAATGCACTCTATTAAAATGTAGGACAGGACTTACATTTTAATTTTAAAATAATTAGCCATTACATTCCAGAATGAAGTCACATAGAGCATTTGTTGGAAATAATGTGCACTTATTAAAGAAAAATAAGACCAAGAACATGTCTTGAAAAAAATAAAGGGGGTTCAATTACTTCATGCTGACTTTCAATATTCAATATAAAACGCTGGTCAATAACCTTGAATAATGAATAAGCTTCAGTTGAGCACACCTGTCTGGATCAGGATTTGATTTATCTATCTGCAACACATCTATCTCTCTGAACACCACAGAGGTTCTCAGACAGTTTACTCACCAAAGAGTTCATCGGGTTTATCTTCCTCTCATAACACACCTGAATGTCCTGAAGCATGAAAAATACAGAACATCTATTACAAACAAATAGGAAATGAAACTGCTTCACTGTAAATGTATGTATTGCGCTTTAGACATTCTACATGTTTATATTTATACACATGCAGAGAGAAGAGATAGTGGGTGGTGGACTGCGCGCATGTGTGTGTGTGTGTGTGTGATCTTCATAGTCGTGACTGAAGTGTGTCGGGTTCACTCCTACACATGCTCATTAAAACAGCAGGAAGTATAGAAACTAGAAGAGACAGAGACAGAGAACACAGAAGGCTTTCCTTTTCAAAGTCCAAAAATCACATCACATGTCTGTTGGGACACACATCAGGTACGTCACTCTTAAACGCAGGCTAAAACAAGACCAGTTTTAGTCCAGTGACTAATACTGAGGTTTAGCGACCTAGGAGCATTTGTTTAACTACAGTGTACATTTTTAATACTACGTTTGTGATCCCTAAAAATGTCTATAATGTGTAATATCTATAATAAGTAATATCCACAACCTATAGATTTGCAGAGATTAAATTTCAGTGTAACACTACACAGCATTTAGCAAAGTAAACGTTGCGAATGCATCCAGACACATGCGATAAGTCCATACAGAGAGAGAGACGCTGCCTACAGGAACCTTTACTGTAACCATAGTTTCAAAGACAGCATAGCAACAGGAATGAGGTGAGGGGGCCGGCCATAGTGATTGGCAGCTCACATCCGGTGGATGCCATTGGCTGCTGTGAGTGAGTGTTTTCCGGTGTAGCACCGCATATTCTGGTGTACATGCCACCACATGTGTTTGCAGGAAGATGGGATTCAGGTGTTACTAGGATACCACTACATAAGATAAACATTTGTTTTTGTGCAAACAATCTATAATGCAAATACCCGAGTGTGAGTCACTATAACTGAATCATGAACAATATTGATTCATGTTTTTAAATTCTGCTGCATTCAGGAGCGTGAAGATGAAACGCTCATCTCAAGCAGCTGCAATGGCACAAACCTATAGAGTGTGACTGTCTGGTTCCGGAAGTAAAAACTCCTTGATTTTGAATGATAACTTATAAACCTTTAAAGACAGCCGTACAGTGAGCTACGAGGTTGTTAAACGATGGTATTTGCTTCTACTGAAGCCATCAGCCCACATTAATTCAGCTTATTTTTTAAAATAATCGTGTTTAACTGTGGAATTCCTGGTGATAAACTACATTACCCATGATGCTGTGCTGAAAATTCCACCAATCAGAGAGTCGGAAAAAGCAACATGCGTCAAAATAGCTCTTTACCTCTCCCACGAAGCAGCACGAATGAATGACGTAATTGAGTATCCCTACACTCAAATTTTTATATTTCTCCATCGTTTTTTATTCGATTATGCTGTTAATCGCAATGCTTCATGGGATTGTAGTTCTTTCCCTCACTAAAACCATTTAGTACAGTCTTTGTACCTTTGTCCGATTTTTTAAAAACTTTTTTCCTTCAAATCAGTTTGAAGTGTTGTGATTATACTTGTGTTTCATGGCTTATAATTCTTTAACAAAGACTATTATTAAAACCCAGAACCAATGCCGCTGAAAAAAGGGACGGCCACTAATGCACTCTATAGTGTACACTAAAGCTGCGTCTGAAATAGTATTGTCCGAATGATATAGGTACTATATTTGAATACTTCGCGACCGTTAAAAAAGTAAGCTCTATATAGTATTAATATGGGTAGTATGAATGCGTGTACATCCACCATGTTGTTACTGTCATGTGACCCACCAGCATCAGTTGTGTCGCTTCACTGCCATTCACAAATCCTCTCCCGTGGCCTCATGGGACAGTAAAGAGTCCATCGTATGCACACTTGGTCATCCGGACACTTTTCGCCTACTGTTTTATGAGTACTGTGAATTCAGACATACTACTCTGTTGGCGTACTTTTTTTCCAGATACTATAGGAAAGTATTCGATTTCGGGATAAAGTGTTACTCATATTCTGAACTGTACATGGGTAGTTGACACATAATATGGACATGAAATTATACATCAAGGTTTTTGGTTAATTTTCATTTTTATTTATGAAGGAGAGTGTACTTTTTTTTTTTTTTGCATTAGCAAGTTTTCAACCTATTTAAAATCACCCTTTTTCAGCTCACTAAAATAGTCCTGTGCTGTGACGGATTCATTTTTTTATCTTATGACTTCATAAAAAATTAGTGTATAATAAGTTTATATAAAATTATTATTTGTTGTATAACTTTTAGTTAGGCGTTTTGCAGGAGACTCTCAATAACTTAATTGCAAATTATTAATGCTGTCAAAATTAAAATGCATCTATCATAAAAGTTTGTAAATATATAATATGTGTATGTGTGTCTGTGTATATTTATACACACATACATGCATTCACACAAAATATATACATTTACAAACGTTTATGTTAGATTATACTTTTTGTTTCTTAAATTAAATTCTAAACCCTGTAACGTTATTTATATTTCATCATCAAGTCTCAACCATCTAAACTTTTTTTTTCGATAAAATTAAGACCAAGAACTGTAAATGCTATGATGTAATAAACATTGTGTGTTTTCTTTCGACGATAGATTACAATTTTTATAAAATGATTTGTTTTCTTTCAACGATAGATTAAAAATTTCACTAAACTTTTAAGGTTTTAACCTCTCTAGCTCTGTAACCATCGAGCATGGGTCAAAATAGCATGATAATGCAGCAGTAACCTTGCACACTTTACCTTTGTTGGATTTCTGAGGCAAAAAATGCAACATTTCTATATTTACAGACGCATATTCTAATCAATTTTCACAATCTAGCTCATCTCTGATCTGTTTCCAGGACAACCGCCCGCCCTTTCCTACGCCCCCGCCATTTCGACGTGGTCACGCTGGGTAAAATCACATGACCTCTCTCCGCCAATCAGAAGCGGCTGCTCCGGTTGAGTTTCGGGTTTAAAACTGTATCGGTTAAATTTGTAACAAAGTTGCGAGAGTTTGATCGAATCCTTCTTTCACGGTTCAATAAATCCGAATATTGTCATAGCAGTCTAAATTTATCAATCTAATATGGCTCATAAACAGATCTACTACTCGGATAAATACACAGATGATCACTATGAATACAGGTAAGGAGGTTTGAACTGCTTCAAGGCCTCGTTGCGGCGTTTTTGTTTAAATTATCATTCATTTAATTTCACATCAGTGTTGAACGTACTCCTTGTGAATTGCTTAATACAGTTAGCTAATATATTTGAGCGGCATGTTTTAACGTATACACAAAGCTATGGATTTGATTGTCTCTTATGTGCTTAGTCTAGTGACGTCACTTTTCAAGCGGCATGTTCATGTCATTCACGGCATTTGTTATTTGAATGTTGTCATTTGTGATGGCAGACACGTGGTGTTACCGCGAGAACTGGCCAAACAAGTGCCCAAATCTCACCTGATGTCGGAGGACGAGTGGAGGAGGCTGGGTGTGCAGCAGTCACTGGGATGGGTGCATTACATGATCCATGAACCAGGTCTGTGTACAAACACATACACATTCATCAGTGCCAAGGTGTGTGTGTGTGTGTGTGTGTGTCTGTCTGTGTGTGTTTGCTCTGATCCAGAGTCAGCTGATCTCTGACCATGTGATCTCAAGAGCCATTTACCCCAATTCTGTTACTTAAATTAATCTATTTAAAGGGATAGTTCACCCTAAAATGAAAACTCTTTCATACTCGCCCTCATGTCGTTCTAAACCCGTACGACTTTCGTTCATCTTCAGAACACAAATGAAGATCTTTTGGATGAAGTCTGAGAGCTTTCTGTTCCTCCATTGACAGCTACGCAACTACCACTCAAAGAGATCGTAAAACTAATCCATATGATTTGATTCGAGCGGTTTAGTTCAAATTTCTGAAGAGACTTGATCGGTTTATATGATGAATAGATTGAATTTAGGCTTTTATTTATATATAAAAATATATATATTCAACACTCACATCAGGGCTGCGATCAGCCCCGACAAAACGTTGCACAACGTTTTTTAAACAGAAACGGTGATGCGTTGAACACTACACAGTTGCAACTATGGCAGCTGAGAAGGCCATTCTTTGTGTTCTCTGTGAAGAATTTTCAGAGCCTGATGAAGTCGGTATTAATATGTGTTTAATACTACAAACTATGTTACAGTTACTGCACTTGCCGCCCAGAACAAAAGAGAACATCCCAATCGAGTGAAGGGATTGCTGGAACTGAAATGGAAGCACACATCTTACCTAATTCAGACTAAAACACATCTATTTAGCCTCACATACTGACTTTATTTGTAATACTGTTTTAATACCCTGTATTTTCTTTCTCATTTTTAGGAAAAGCACTTAATTACCATTGTTTATTTCTATACCAAATGTCATACACTTGCAATGAAGCTAAAAATATAAACAACTACATCATTATGTTGATATCCTATATTTTTACAATAAAACTTACGACAAACATGTCTTCTAATATCCTCAGTTGTTGCATCGAACACATTTGTAAATTACTTTCCTTGAACCCATTGTGCGAGTTCACTTTAAAGGAGAACTCCGGTCAATTTTAACATTGAGCTCATTTTTTTGTACATTTGGAGTGCTGTCAGTACAGAGAACAACGACAAAAATCGGTGTTGCCTACATCGTGTTATCCTCTTTTTAAAATTTGCCCCCTGTTGACTTCAATGGGGCGAGTTTTAAACCTGCTTTTAGCCTCTTAACATCCTTGATGTGTCATTACAAGTGCACAGGTCATGTGAGTGATTCCTTCAGAGTGAACACGGGTGAATCTGACTGCAGTAGATGTGAAAGATATGAATAAAAATGATGTTTATTCAGCCAGCGCAAATACCTGTATTTACATCCTGTTTTCGGTCGAAGTCCATAGTAGTCGATTGTCGAAAACTTGCCCCATTGAAGTCAACAGGGTGCAAATTTTAAAAAGAGGATAACACGGTGTAGGCAACACCGATTTTTGTCGTTGTTCTCTGTACTGACAGCACTCCAAATTTACACAAAAATGAGCTCAATGTTAAAATTGACCGGAGTTCTCCTTTAATACCGCGTGCTTTATATACATGTTGCTGCTGATTGGACTGCAGTTCTGACACACCCACCAAACAAGAGAAAACGTATCTCAAACCCCGTTGCACACCGTTTCCAGGAAACACGACGTTCAACCCGGAAACCGTAGCAAAACGTTGCGCACCGTTTTGAACTTGAACGTGCCCCAGTTTTGGTAAATGGAAACTCAAGCATGTTTGCTTGACGTGCAAGAACCAATGAGGTTCGTTTTTGTGTTACGCATCACGTTTGACCTTCTACAAGAGCCAATGAGGTTCATTCTCGTGTTACGCATCACGTTTGAGCTTCAGCAAGAACCAATGAGATTTGCACGCCAAGCAGGTTCAGTTGAGTTTTTGTTCGCTGATCAATGTTTATATGTGAATAAAAGCCTAAATTAAATCTGTTCATCATAAAGTAATCAAGTCTCTTAAGAATATTTTGGACTAAATCGCTCAATTCATATGGATTAGTTTTACAATCTCTTTATGAACTTTTTGAAGCACTAGAGTGTCAATGGAGGGACAGAAATCTCTCAGATTTCATTAAAAAGATCTTCATTTGTGTTTCTAAGATGAACGAATGTCTCACGGGTTTGGAACGACATGAGGGTGTATAATTAATGAAAGAGTTTTCATTTTTGGGTGAACTATCCCTTTAAGTTTAGATTAAAAAAAAAAAAGAAAGATATATAACATTTGCTTTTGTGTTTATTTTTCCAGAACCGCATATTCTGCTGTTTAGAAGACCTCTACCAAAATAATGACAGGGACAAGTGTCGCTGCTCCTCTGGACCATTCCTGTGGTTGAATGTGAAATTCAGTAAATACTGGAGAATTTCACCTCCTTTCTGGACTCCTCTGACCATGATTTATGCTTGGGCAGAATCAAGGGATTATGGGAAATTTTCAGTAAAAATTCAAGGGCTCTTAACTAAAAAAAAAAAAAGAAGAAAAAAAAAGAAAAGAAGCATGTGACCCAAGTGCCTCTCTGGGTGAAGCCAAACCTTTGTGTGTTGAATAAAAGTCTGTGATGCATCATCAGTGTTTAGAAACCTAAATCAGTGTTTTTATGGTTGATCTAAAGGACAATGCTTAATATTTGGGGGGATAAAAAGATGTACTGTATGGTAAAGGGAAATAATTTGTGTGTATCTAGGAAATGAAGATTCTTAGTTTCCGTTTATTGTTCAGGGAAGGCAAGTGTATACTGTACAAGAGCTTTGTCATGTTTAAATTACGATACAAAATTTGAACCATCTGTTTAAAAAGTAGTTACAGAACAGCCATAATGACAGCACTATCAGTAACTGTGCTTCTTGAAAACAGGGTTTTTACTGAGAAAAGAACAAGTTTATACCTTTTATTACAACATTACTTTTCAAAAATTATAGAATTATGATTTTTTATATTCTTGCTGCTCTTTATAATAAAAATAAAATGCCGCTTCGTGCCTGTTTTCTGCGTAGTTCCTCTGCCAGCACAACTCAACTTTCACCACACGGTGGCGCTACATCGCAACTAATGCAATGGTTCGTTTTGAACAACACTATTCTAAATACTTTGCTTAATTGTTAAAGAACAGCTGTTTCATTCGAAGATCATATTTAGCTAACCCATTTTAGGATAAACCATTAATGTTATGCCTCATTTGGTACTTTAAATAAGATAAGAACATTGTAAAATGCTAATTATAATAAGCTACAATAATAAAATACAAATGTGTTCCCAATTTGTTAGTAAGTAAAATGCATTTTAGTTAGCTAATGTTGTTTATCGCAATGTTTTATGTGGTCCAGTTTTCCATTCGAGTGATTTCACAGCTCAATCTAATAGGCTAGTCTATGTTTTGATAGCGTTCGTAAGGTAACGCTATTTTCGAACGTTCTCTGAATGGTTAGAAATTAGAGAACATTACATTTTATCATTTTGCAAAATGGAAACGTTACGTTTGAATGTTCTCTTAACGTTCTGAAACATTTAAAAACATTAGACGAAAACAGTTTGGGGGGGGGGGGGGGGGGGGGGGGATGTATGCAATAAACAATGTTTTTGTGCTAGCATTTTGAGAACATAATAACTCTAACCAGACGTTCTATTAATGTTACTGGTGGAATGTTTGTTCATAACTTTGAGAGAAACGTTATGGAAGTTCTGAGAACGTTCCCAGTTTACAAACACAGGCACTGAGGCAGTGGATTCTATGATGATGGTAGATTGAGGCAGTTTGGGATTCTTTTTGGGGCAAACTATCATGTGTTTAATATATTAAAGGAAATTATATGTGTTGGTCAAAACGATGAATAGTTTAATACCTTTTACATTTTTCGTTACTTGGCCAGATTGAACCATTTCAGTAGCTAACAGTAATAGCTCTGGGTCACAGTGATGGCTGGCGGAAGAATCAGGCCTATAAACGGTCATCATTTTACTGAACTTTTCTCACAGTGTCTTTTATCAGATTTCTATTAGTGTCATTTTTAGTATTTATGACAGGAGTCCTGTTTTGTTTCTCAAAGCTAAAGCAGATATAAAAGTTTTGAGTGAATGTTGCTGCTAAATCTCCAGACTTCCAATTCCTGGCTTTACCTGAAACATATTTAAGACTTCAATCGGTGTCAAAATGACAAAAGCCATTAGTTTTGTACTCTAAACAGGCCTGTTCATTGGGTTCAGTGATAATAAAGCTGTGGATCATGACTGATCAACTTACAGATGCTTATTAAGTTTATTTAATTGAATGAAATAGACATGACATTAACTCCCTCACCTGTGGCTGGATCTCTCTCATTTCCCTGTATGTGGCAAAATATGTTCCTGATGAAAATAGGAGGAGGTGAAAGTCTGAAAAACCACAATATAAAACCACTCAACATTTACTCACATAGCAAAGTTCCCGTTTTAAAATGAATGTATTTAAGAATATTGTGGGAAAACTTTCTGAGATGCATCTTTGTTAAGCATGTAATGATAATAACTAATATGGTAATGATGCATGTATGGATGCTAATTTTCAAAACAGTGGTTGCTGATCTATCAAATGTGATTTAAATGATTAAAATAATTTAATTAGATCTTCATCCTATAGAAGAAAAAAATGTGTTCAGAGGAGCATTTAAAGCCATTTAAGGTGAAATTCTCATGTCCAGGTCAAATTTCACACTGGAAATAAATAAATAAATAAATAAATAAATAAAGGCAAGTCTCAACCCACACACTGGTTTTATTTGCTCACATCAGGAAAGGGTTATGATTTAAAATGATTGCATTTAG
This sequence comes from Squalius cephalus, assembly GCF_949319135.1. NCBI lineage: Eukaryota > Metazoa > Chordata > Actinopteri > Cypriniformes > Leuciscidae > Squalius > Squalius cephalus. Next base: position 4,857,841 of record NC_137138.1, on the reverse strand, counting down.
GAATCTTGTGGATTTTAAATAATTATTCATTATTTTTTTGACAACAGTAGCATAATACTGTCTAAAACGTTTCATGCAGTGGCCGAAAGTGATGTCTGGCCTATAACCATTGATGAAAATATTATAAAAAAAAATGTGTTAAAGATTTTGTAAGTATATTGAGTAGTTGTGCTTGGAGTCAATTGTTTTATTTGTGATAATAATGCATTGACAAAGCAAATTGTGTTGACATCATCTTTGGCCAGGCTGTCATAAAATATATATATATATATATATATATATATTAGAACATGCAAAAACAAGAGAGACCAACAAAATATTAATAACTGATTATGTTGTGGTCAATGTATGCTTTTTCCTTTGAGCTTTATGCTTTTCTATAAGTTTTTGTTTTGTTTTGCATAGTAAAATAAAACCTGTAACTGTAGTTTGCCCTTTTTGCCAAATGATTTTGTCAGATAAATACCATAACCAAGTTTAGTGTTAGTTCTTCCCTTGTATTTAAAATATTTAAAAAAAATATATATATATATATATTCCTCATATTTTGATTTAATCAAACTTGTATGGTCATAAAAACAAATATCCGCTATGAACATCACTTAAAGGAATGGTATAATGCCCTTTTCACAAGATGTAAAATAAGTCTCTGATGTCCTCAGAGTGTGTGTGTGAAGTTTTAGCTCAAAATACCCCACAGATATTTATATATAGCATGTTAAAATTGTCACTTTTTGAGGGTGAGCAAAAACGCACCGTTTTTGTGTCTGTCCCTTTAAATGCAAATGAGCTGCTGGTCCCGGCACAGAGGGCGGAGCTTCAACAGCTTGAGTCCTTTTACTTCACACAGACATGCACTGAAAATTTCTAAAACGTTTAGCCTTTTATGTTCAAACTGGAGTCAGAAAGATGAAGAAGTGCCAACATGTAGAAGCAACAGGACGTTTCTGAATGGTTAGTTGATGAATTTATGTAGCTTATGTGTAGTTATCTTCTAGTCATTGATTAGCATATTTTGTCATGATAATCTATAAATCGTGTTCCGGGGGCGGGGTTTATGTAAATTATAGGGTTAGTGATGTCACTAATCCGGGAGGAAGCTCGTGTAGTCTCTACCAGCCGTTTGTTAAAAAAGTGATTTCTTTAAAAGCAAATATCTCCCTTTGCTTTGAACTTTGAGCGTTGGAACTTTGCAGATGTTGTTTATGATCAAACAGCAACATTACACACTAACTAAAGTTAGAAAAGTCAAATCATAATCAACCACCCCTTTAAGGACACTACTGTATGAATGCAAGTCTTCAAAACATTGGTGGCTGATCTATAAAATGCCATTTAAAAGCTTAAATTAAACCTGTTTGTACAATATATGTGGTTTTTATGAGGATGGCTGAATGTTAACCAGTAAAAACTGAGACTTCACCTTCCCAAATCCACGCTGTTTATGTGTTCAGAGGTGAACAATGATTTTAATAGGCTGTTAAGTGTGTGTGTGTGTGTTAGTGTCTATAGAGGTCACCTGTCTGGATCAGCTGAAAAGCAGTGCAGGGATTGATTAACGTGCCTTTCATTGGCAGCTGATTGTGTGTGTCAGTTAACAGTCTTCACACACTCTCTCCAAGATCATACGCTGGTCTCTGAGGTCAGAGGTCAGGAAGAGGACGCCATTGACCTTCATATGGAGAGGAGCCATAAAACTTCAATTTGAGTTGTGCAAACAACTTGAAGAGATAAGAGAGATTCTGGGGGCGTGAATGATTAGTCAATTCACATATAGAGTATTATAAGGAACATGGGTTTAATAGGCTATTATGATTGTTATGGTATGCTTTTATTTTCCTTCTGTAAACAAAGTTTCCTTCAGAATATCTTGAACAAAACTACAGCTCAGTAGTAGAAACTGCTCCAGATACATTAAAACACATGGTTAAAGTCTCTGACAAATAATAGAAATATTATTTATTGTGGTTGCAACCTCTAATTTGGAGAACACAAAATATATTCTAGCAACTTCCCTGAAATGCATTCAAAGTCTGCTTAGATAAACACACTGGATTATTTCAATCACACAACAGGAGGCTATAAACACACATATTGCTTTCACTAACAGGAGCCGTTGTCGTCTGCTCTCGAGGATGGAAGGGCTACAAATAGAAGCGTCATAGAAAGCGGTTGTCATCGGTCTCGCTGTCTGCACCTGTCTCACCGCGTGCGTCCTCCACAACTGTCTCAAACCGCCTGGAATCCCGGACGTTCTCCAGTGGGATCTGTGATCCGGAGGAACAGGAACAGGCTGATGGACACGGAGCCGCTGAGAGAGTGTGTGTGCATCATGGACCTGAAGCACCACACACCAGCAGTGTGATGATGATGTGTGTGTGTGTGTGTGTGTGTGTGTTTTCGTCCAAGCGTCCGTCCCTGGAGCCAGAAAACGATGCCAAGATGAGCGATAATGACCCGTTCAGAGAACACCCTGTCCATCACAGCTCTCCTACAGGACAAGAACAACTGTGATAAACAACAAATACACCATCATCATCATATGCTGAGATCTTCATCTGTTACAAATCAAACCTCAAATTCACATGTCCAGGTCTTTTATATATATACAGTACTGTGCAAAAGTCTTAGGCATGTTAAAGGTTTCTTCAAGCGTCTCGGAGACGTTCCCGCAGTTCTTCTGGATTTAGTCTGTCTCAGTTTCTTCTGTTTCTTCATGTAATCACAGACGGACTCGATGATGGTGAGATCAGATCATACCAGCTGTTGTCAGACTCCTTGTGCATACACAAATCTCACTGGATTATTACAATTAATGGCAAAAAGAATGTTTGGAAATGTAAACTGATATTTCCTACTGACACACTACAGCAAAAGATATAAATAACTGACTTAAAACCATTTTTTGGGGGGGGGGGGGGGGGATATTTACGCGCCTAAGACTTTTGCACAGTAGGCTACTGTATACACACACACACACACACAATATTTAGTAATTACTGGAACTATTTTAAGGAAAATGTTCTACGTCTAACTGACCTTCAGTTCAAACCCTAAATCTGATGAGGCCGCATTTTAAATGTGGAAAAGCATTATAAATAAATAATGATTATATATTTCTGGTTCAGCTTTGTAAATACTGAATGAAGACACTGACATCTTCCTGCTCAGTGATGGTTCCAACATACAGTATGTGTGCAAAAACATTTCCAAAGCAAACACTAACATTCAAGAGTTTGGGGTCTGTAAGGTTTCCCAATGTTTCTGAACGAAGTCTCTTCTGCTCACCAAGACTGCATTTGATTACAAATACAGTAGAAATATTAATATTGTGAAATATTATTACAATTTAAAATAACCGTTTTCTATGTGCATATATAGTTAAGTGTTATTTATTCTTGAGATCAAAGCTGTATTTTCAGCATCATTACTCCAGTCTTCAGTGTCACATGATCCCAAACATTTAATAGAATCACTGATTAGATAGAAAACGTTCAATGAACAAAAAAATAATAGCAAAAAATAATCAAAACTAAATTATAATATTTTCATTTCTTTCAGGCAATATGCTCTAAAACTCAACATCGAGCATCAAAAACACAGATTTCCCCTCACCCAGGCTTTCTTCCACTCCTGCAGGAGTGTGTTGTGTTCAGACAGAGTGTTTCTCCACTGATCCACGTGTGTGTGAGGAACACCAGCCTCGTCTGAGAGGAAACACATCATACATCACGTCACAGGCGAAGGCAAGATGGCGCATTGTAACGTCAGACTCGCGGCTTTACCAAGATGTTCTTCACTGCAGAACACAAGATCCAGGAGGCGGGTTGGATCCAGATCCAACTCCTTCCACCTTATATATACCTAAACCTACCAATCTCCACCCCCTGATCCCTAAACCCAACCCTAAACCTACCAATCTCCACCCCCTGATCCCTAAACCCAACCCTAAACCTACCAATCTCCACCCCCTGATCCCTAAACCCAACCCTAAACCTACCAATCTCCACCCCCTGATCCCTAAACCCAACCCTAAACCTACCAATCTCCGCCCCCTGATCCCTAAACCCAACCCTAAACCTACCAATCTCCACCCCCTGATCCCTAAACCCAACCCTAAACCTACCAATCTCCACCCCCTGATCCCTAAACCCAACCCTAAACCTACCAATCTCCACCCCCTGATCCCTAAACCCAACCCTAAACCTACCAATCTCCGCCCCCTGGATCTGGACCCAACTCCGCCCCCTGGATCTCGTGTACTGCAGTGAGGTGCTACTGGCTTTACCTCTGCCGATGAGCCGAAGGTGGACTTCTGAAACGTCGTTTCCAGTTTCAGACACTGCTGTACACTCATACTGGACATCTTCATTCACCGCTTCTCCCTTCAGCCAGCTGCTCACCAGCACGGCATCATGGGAAACCACACGTCTGTGTTCAAACACGTGAGTCTCGAGTCTCCGCCCGTTTATGTGCCACTCAACACTTACATCTCTAGGACCTGAAGGAGAACTGCACTTACATTTGGACCCTGCATGATATTTAGAGTTCCAGTACACACACACACACACACACACACACGCACACACACGACACAACTAAAAGCCAGTCAAACCTGGCAGTCTCATGCTGTTTGAGGAATCATTGGATTATCAAACACTCTCATTCTACATGCATAACAAACTGTACATTCACATCATAAACCAGATCAAATTAGTTAGGATTTGTTTCAAATGCATTCAGCTAAACGAGTAAATAAATGTTTTAAATGAGTGTTTCCAAAAACAACTGAGTGTGTATATGTACAAGCTGGATTTACAGTATCTGTGACACGTTGTTGAGCACAGAACATTTTAATGGACGCTTGTTTCCACCACAGAACAATCAAAACAAATAATAAAACATAATAGAAACTTTTTAACTCAAAATTATGATTGAGTTGAAAATATCTTGCAATTCAGGCTTTATGACTCGTAATGAAGAGTTTACATCTCACAATTGTGAGAGATAAACTCGGAATTTGCGAGAAAGAAAGTCCAAATTGCGAGTTTTAAACTTGGAATGGGCGAGAGAGTCCGAATTGTGAGATATAAACTCGGAATTGTGAGAGAAAAAAGTAAGAATTGAGATAAAAAGTTGCAATTACATTTTTTATTTTTTTTATTCTAAGGCGGAAACAGGTTTCCATACATTTTGCCTCGTCTCAATTTGTCTCATTTCACTGGAACATTACAGTACGTGTCGACCCAAAACCACTTTCTGTGCAAAGTTATATCCAACATTTCAACTTGTAACCTGGTATTCCTGGTAACTTTCACAGTAAACATAGGGATAAAATATTTTTAAAAATAATTTGGTGATGTATAACAGTTCATCCACCCAGAAAATGAGTTTCACCTTCTAAGACTCTTCAGCTCAAATACATTTACATTCATGCATTTGTCAGATGCTTTTATCCAACGTGATTTACACTGCATTCAAGATATTCATTTTCTCCGATCATGATGTGGGAATCAAACCCGTGATCTTGGCATTGCTAGTGTCATTGCTCTACTTACTGCTTGAGCTACAAATAACACACAATTATATATGAAATAATTCATATAAAGTGCTTTAACAAAAATATGAGCTTCACATTTCTGCTTTGAAACCCCAGGTGACGTTCTTTAAACATCCGTCACGCGTGTTTAATGCAGTCACTATAGGAAAGGACTGATTCACAGCCCTCTCTTAAAAACATTACTAAATTGTAATAGTGTATATAATAATACACAAATAATCTAATTGTGTAAAATGATACCATAGTTTCAAAGATGCTGAAGATGAATTATCCATCTGTACACTACAGCTCAAGAGTTTGGGGTCAGGAAGATTTTCTTCTTTGATCACAGGAATACATTACATTTTAATATATATTCATATAGAAAACAGTTTTAATAATATTCCACAATTTTACTGTATTTTTGATCAAATAAATGCAACCTTGGTGACTTCTTTCAAAAACATTAAAAAATCTTCCTGACCACAACATTTTGTACAATAGCACAAATAATACTTTAAACATTTTTGGTAGAAAACGTCAAGCAAATTTTAGTAGATTTGTTCATTTTATATTTGTAAAGATGAATTCATTACTGAGATTCTGCGTGTCATGATTTATCAGGCTGTTGATGTTTTTGCTCACTTCAAAAGCCCTTTAAAGTGCCCCATTATGGCTTGTCGGATATTATCTTTCATGTAGTGTGTAATGAAGCTGTTTGTGAATATTTGTGAAAGATCAAAGATAACTGGAGTAATTGTCTCGCAGAAGAAAGAAGTGATTCTGAACCGCCTGAAACGAGTCGCCAGTAACTCCAGTCTCACTTCCTGCTCGAAATTATGTAGTTTTGTAACTAATTCGCATAATACCAGCCTATGGTTTTCATTGGCTGACGGCGTGCAGCGTCTACTTTGCCCCGCCCTCAAACACTGTAGTTGTATCTGAGACTGGAAGAGTTTGGTTTGTGTTGTTCATGTCGAGAAGACGCTGTTTTCAGTGTGTGAATCCACTCTGATGCACTTCTAAAGGATGAGATTGATATAGTAAAACCGACGCCATTGTTACTGTTCGTATCACTGTGTCTATCAAGTGCTGAGGAAGATCTGGAGCTGAAATCATATCTGGTAATGGCCATTTGGTTACGGAAACACACTGTAAATGGTCGACCAATCAGAGCAGAGTAGACCAATCACAACAGACTGGGCCATTTGACCAATCAGAGCAGAGTAGACTGATCACAACAGACTGAGCCATTTGACCAATCAGAGCAGAGTAGACCAATCACTGACCAATCAGAGCAGAGCAGGCTCTCAGAAAGGCGGGGTTTAGAGAGATCAGATCCTTGATCAAACCGTTTCAGACTCTTTATGAAAAGAGCTGATGCTGCAGTGGATATTATGAGAAAATAACAGTGTTTGACCTTGGATGCATGTAAGCATGTTGCAGGAGACTGCAAAACACAATTAAGAGTCTTTAAAATAGCATAATAGGGGCACTTTAAACCACATGATGTAATATCCAGCTTCAATAACGCATCTGTATGCAATAAACAGCATTTCACATCTTTTTGCAATTCAAACATTTATTCAGGCTCTCTAGCAAAAAGATTTGAAGAAACTTTGTACATCATCAGTTTTTTTATGTACAAATATTTACACTGTACACGACTGGTGCTGAAAGTGCATGTGATTTGATGAACGTCCTTTACAGAGTCCTTCAGTTAGACGTTTCTCACGCACTTCTTTCACAAGAGTCCATTTACAGAACAAGACTCGCGTCTCCAGGTAAAACAATAATACAAACCATAATCATAAATTAAGATCTGAACAGAATAAAAAAAAAAAAAAAAAAAAAAATGAAATTCTAAAGTTATTTACTGTAAAATAAAAGTTTAGTAAACTCTAAAGAAGTGAATCTCTTTATTATTCGAAAATAAAGGAATAAAAAGAAAAATTCGAATGCAGATTTTAGGAATGAGACGGTGAGCAGAACATGCACACACACAAACACACTTGTCAAAATACTCTTCCAATGACTTCCTCTCACAAGATCTGGGTCCTCTCGGCCAATCAGAACGCTTAATATTGCAGGAGGAGTGAAAGAAAGTCAGACTTGGGAGTATTGAGACAAGCCTGATGAGAGAGTGAGCAGGGAGAAACGGGTCAGAGGTCAGAGGTACCACTCACCCAAGGCCAGGCAGAAGAGCAGAAAGGCCTGGTGAGGGTGAAGGGCCCAGGACTGTTCCCTCAGGAGAGGGGGGATCAGCCGAGGCCCATCCACACCCCTCCAGCCCGAGGACGGGACGTCGACAGGGGGACGAGGAACAGCCAAGGGTGCTGTGCGGGAGAGAGGGAGTGAAGGAGGAAAGGAGAGAGAGAGAGAGACAAACACAAGAGTGTGACAGCAGATTCAGGAACGCCACGAGGAAAGCTGGGAATGACGGCGGGAAACAGCGGGAGAGGCGTGACCAAACATTTCACACAAAAAACTAAAGAATATTTTGCACAAAGAAATCATGTGTAGCAGGTTTGTGACATTGTTTCATGACATTTAAGCAGATTTCTTTTCTAATATTCAGAATTATCGTAATGCCAGAAGTACTTTATATTACAGGACACTATGTTTTTTTTTGTTTTTTTTGTATTCAAATCACTATCATGAAAATGGCAAAATGCAAAAGAAGAAAAAAAAGAACAGAAAAAAAGTTACTTTTTTGTATAAAGAAAATAAATATTTGTGACATTTTCCTGACATTTAAGCAGATTTATTCTTAATATTAGAATTATCACTATAATAATTTATATGCAATACAGTCATGACTATCCAAACTATCCAGTTAGGACACAATTTATTATATATATTTGTGTGTGTGTGTGTGTGTGTGTGTGTATTAAAATCACTGACATGAAATATTGCCAAAATGCCCCCCCAAAAAAATAGAAAATAAAAAAAATGTATGCAAAAAAATAATAGATTTGAGTTTCTTGACAAAACCAAAATAAAAAATACTACAAATTATATATATAAAAAAACATATTTGTGACATTATTTTCAATGACATTTGCCATAATGTGAAAGAAATACCTTATATGTAGTACAGTCGTGAAAATTATTTATTTATTACACTGTCATGAAATAATGTCGAAATGTCAAAAAACAAAAATCCTTTAATGCAAAAAGAGGTTGTTTTTCTTTTAATTTTGGGGTTTCTTGACTTTTTTTGTGATATTCACGCTATTATTGCTAACATAAATAATATAATATCTTCAAAAATATTGAAATCATAAAGCTTCTTCTTTAAGAAAAAAAGGTTTTCAAAGCTCACGTTTGTGGACTCGAGTCAAACACTGTCAGAAATCTAAAAGCTTCTGTAGAAATACTGTGTCGTGTCGCTCTCTCTCAGACTCTTCAGACAGACCACAGGAAGCTGTGCAAGAGACACATCACAGTGCTTAGACTTCTTTTTTTTTTGGTCTCGTTTATAAACACGAGGAACCCATTTTAGCTTTTGGAACAATCTGGCTCCGTTTTTGAGCGTCTTCCAGAGACATCTTCCTCTTCCTCGTTATATGCAATCCTGCATGTGTGATACTGAAATCATCCCTGAGATTTAAAATCACACGCCATCAATCGCCGATAAACTTCAGGTCGGACCCCGGCCACCCCACACTGCAAACAAACCTGTGTTTGTGTCTTCTTTTCCAGTACCAATATCTCAACATTCTGAAATCAAGATACATTTACTGGAGAATCAAAATGACTTCTTTTCTAAAAAATAAAAAATTAATAAATGCAGAAAACTAGAAGAAATATGTCAGTTTCCCTTTTAATTCCCTTTTAATTATATTTTTTGTGACACTATTTTTATGACATTTAAACAAATATTCTAATTACCATTATGCAAAAAAATACTTTACATGTAATACAGCCATAAAAATAATCCTGTCAGAATCAGAAAATTTTTTGGTATTAAAATATCATGAAATAATGTCAATATGCTAAATAATACTAATAATTATAACAGAATGATCCTGCAAACAGTCCTTTTTAAACAAAACGCTTTTCAAAAACTAATTTTTGTCTTTACATTTTGGGGTTTGTTAATATTTCACCCCAAAATGAGAGTAAAAAAACTCTAAAAAGACAAATAATATTTAGCATAAACACAAAACTGACTAAATTTTGAAAAAAAACTTCAGAAACAAAGACTTAATATCTTCTTTCGCTTCTCAAGCAAATGTATCTTGATTTGATTTTCGAACCAGAAAATAAGACAATAACAGGAAAGTGCAAACCGAGGGTGAATATTAAACGCCTCAAAAACAATATATTCAAACACAGTCCGGAACTCCAATTTGGAAAACATCACGCAAACTTACCAATTTGGTAAATAACGTTTCCAATTTGGAATCTTATTTGGAATCGAGTCGTGTTTCTTGCAGAGCGAGTAAACGCGAGCGCGTGCGTTAGTGTGGCGTGTCGGCGTCTGCGTATTCGATGGGCTGAGACGCGCAGTCGATGTCGAAGGGTCGGTCTTTAGTGGGACTGTCGTCACCGTCCTCGAAGCTGTTGGACGGGACTCTTCCGTTCACGTATTCCGGCTCCGTCTCGTATCCGGTGTCTCTGAGCGCGTGCAGTGGATGCGCTCCGTTCTGATTGGCTGAATCTGTCTTCTCCTGCACAGGCTCCATCAGGCCCGACTCACAGGCCACGTACTCGGCCTGAGGTTTTTTGTTTGAGCCGAGCAGAGCGGCCCGCAGGCGGAGGCACGGCGCCGGTAGATACTGCATGTAGCAGTTATACGCCAGCGCCGCGAGGAAGAGGAGGAAGAAGAGGAGGAAGAGCGACAGCAGGGCTATGCTGTTGTCGTGCTGGATGTATTTGGCCGAAGGATCGAGCGTCTCGGTGCGCGTGGGTAAGTTGCTGACCTCTGGAGGGATGTGGGATTTGGGTTTAATGGCGTTGTTTGGAGGGGTTGTTAGTGAGGGAGAGTCCGTGTGTGTTGACGTTAGTCCTGAGGTGAGACCGTCATTACCTTCAGGCGCCGGGGTCGGGTCGCGGGACACGCTCTGAGGATGCCGAGCGGATAGCGGAGGCGTGTTCTCGGGAAGATCCAGGCGGAGGACGTATCCGGCCACCAGACGGGTGAAGTTCTGTCCCGCACCCGACTCGACGGACCAGCATTCGTAGCGGCCCGTGTCCTCTGACGTCACGCTGTAGATGAGCAGCCCGTTCTCCCCCATCAGGAGGAAGCGAGAGGCTTCGGTGAGAGCGTGACCGTTGAGCTTCCACAACACCTGAGCCAGGTTAGAGCGCACCTGACACGACAGGTCCGCAGAACCGCCAGGCTGTACCGCCACCTGCTGGTAGTCCTCCAGCGCAAGAGCAGCGACTGCGAGAGGGACAGCAGGACGATTATCCACAACATCACTGCAGTGCAGTCTTAGTTTACAGGGAAAGTGACACCTATCATTATTTTAATTCCAAAAGTTTTAGATAAAAAACACATCAAAAGGTAAATGTTTATTCTATTGTACTCATTTATTTGTGCTTATTGATTAAAATTATTTAATATTCTTCCTTTGTGTTCATGTAGTGAAAAACAGAGAGGAAAACATGCCGTGATTATTCATAACTAGATTTGTACTGTATTCCACTTCCTGTTTTAATAATTTAGAATCTACCCAGCAATGACTGTTTAAATTATAAATTTATCATTCCTCTGACTTTATTATTATATAAATAATCAAATGTAAAATTATAAAGTAAATTATAAAGTATCGAGAAGTAAAAAAAAAAAAGAGTATATATACAAAATATATATATAAACTATGATTATGATTCCTCTGAAGTTATTTAAGAACAAATATGCAACTATGGATATTACATAATAAAATTATATAAATAAAAAATAAGAAATAAATTATATAAATAACAAAAAAATAATGATAATTCATCCGAATCTAAAATTATAAAGTATAAAGTCCATTATAATATATTATACATTACATTATAATGCACTGAGAAATTGAAAAAGTATATTTAGATATAAAACATTTATAACATATTTATAATATATATAAATATACTATATTATAAATTATAATAAATTTAATTATATAAAAAATACAAATAATAATTATTAAAAAATATAAATTATATGAAAATAAATGATTATTCCTCTGACTATAAAATTCTGAAGTATATTAAAATATTTTTAAATTATATAGATTAAATATATTAGAAGGCACTGAGAAATACTATAAGAAATTAAACAAAAAAAATGTACATTATATATAAAATATATATATATAATAAATTATAAATAATAAAAAAGATAAACATTGCCCAACCCTAGTACACACACACACCTAAATGCCTATAGCAGTCTTATCCGTTAAACTTCCCTGGTGTGTGTGGTGTTTACAAGGCTGTATAATTATCAGATATACAGTGACAACGGTCTTATGTACTCTGGGTTTTGTTGTTCTGTCTCAGCTAGTGTACAGACAGCAAAAAAAAAAAAAAACAGGCACTAAAACTGGATCATTTGAGCTTCTTTACGGAGTCTAATTTAATACACATGACATTATAAATTACACACCTGGAGGACACATCCCAGCATCCCCTTTGAGGCTCTGAATCAGCTTCCTGTAACACACACAGATCAGAGTAAATATAGACACATCTGATTAAAGATGATAATGCCGTCTGGCTAACATATTCCAGAAAACATATTCAAAAATATTGAACATAACGTGTTCCTCTTAAAGCCGGCGCAGAGACACAGTGTCTGCACATATTTGAGAAGTTAAAGACTAAGATCCTCCATGTCAACAAGACAGACGTGCTGTCGGTCACAATGAGGCGGTTAGTTCTCATTTCTCACCGTTGTTGAGCATCAACCTGGACAATATTAATGCAGGAAGTTGAGCGCGCGTCCCAGGCGCAGTACGGGTCTCGGGCCAGGACACAGTCCACACAGGACAGGTACTTCTCACAGAACGCTGTGGGACACTGGACCACACCGGAGTCAGAGCCCGCGTACAGGAACTGGGCCTGCAAAACAGTCAATCAATGATTCACTCTAAAATGCATTTACTCAAATGTTTGAGATATAAAATTATACAATAAAAATATAAATAGGTAAATATTGCTGTTTATTAGACTGCACGGTTATATTTGTGCTTATAAATTAAAATGAATAAACATTTTTTCTTGTGTTCATGTAGTGAAAAACAGCGAGATTATTTTTAACTAGATTTGTACTGCAATCCACTTCTATAATTTAGAATGAAACTATGATTATGATTCCTCTAAAGTCATTTCAGAGCAAATATGCAAGTATGGATATTATATAATAACATTTTAAAAATTGATATCATAAATTATTTTTAAAGAATGATATAAAAAATGAATTATGACGATTCCTCTGACTCTAAAATTATAAAGTATATATCAAGTATTTGCAGGAATAAAAATATATAATAATATAATACATGATAATACAAAATAATATAAATATGATTAAGAGAAATTAATGATAGACTATGATATAAATAATATAAATTATGATTCCTCTGACACAAATCTTTTCAGGACAAATATGCAAGCATGGATATTAAATAATAAAATAGTAAAAATAATATTTAAAAAAAAAAAAAAAATTATTTAAAAATAAAACAAAATATGATGATTCATCTGACTCTAAAATATAAAGTATATTTCATATATATTGAGAAATACTTGAAGAAATATATATATATATATTATATATATATATATATATATATATATATATATATTAGGGCTGGGAAATGATTAATCGCGATTAATCGCATGCAAAATAAATGTTTGTGTTCACATAATATTTGTGTGTGTACTGTGCATAATTATTTTGTGTATATATAAATACACACACATGCAAGTAAATATTTAAGAAAAATGTCTTATTTATATATAAAATATTTATATTTATTTATAATACAAATTATATATAATATATATACAGTATATTTAAGCATTATTTATGCTCAAATATTTCTTAAATATATAATTATGGACAGTACACACACAAATATTATGTGAACACAAACTTTTATTTTGGATGCGATTAATCGCGATTAATCATTTCCCAGCCCTAATATATATATATATATATATATATATATATATATATATATATATATATATATATATATATATATATATATATATATAAATATATAATTTCTTCAAGTTAATGGTGGTTGATGTCGGTGTATATATATGTATATATATATATATATATATATATATATATATATATATATATATATATACAAATTATGATTAGTATTCCTGCAGCCATTTTTCATTCCCTTATTCGTTGTCTGTGTGTGAGAATGAGAAACTGTAGATGATTTGCTGCTGGAAGAGGAACAGAGTCTGTACAGACTGTCTGTCTCCACCGTATGGAAACTTCCTCCCTGCTGTGGAATAACAGTGAATAAAGTGTGTTTTTGTGGATTTGATTTCCCATGATTCATCTCTCAAACGGCCACACCGCTGATAAGATGAATCTGAGCTGTGCGTACCGCCCGTGTGGAGAGTACCAGCGTTTTGATTGGCTCAGAGTTCTTCAGCAGCTGGATCTCCTCCACCGTGTGAACCTCTCCCTCCAACACCAGAGACTTATGCAGGAAACCTTTATCTGAGAACACATCAACAACAGGACATCACCATCACCATCACCACACCGGAAACACAACTTCACCAACTCAAACCTTTCTACTTCAGATTTTAAGTTAATATTCCAACAATTTGCATGTTCATGCTTCTCTGATGTCGGTTAATGGTCTCATGACATGCAAGTAAACTGATAAAATATTTAATCTTTAATAAATGATTGTTAGTTTTGACTTTGTAGCTGAAATTTAAAGTAGACTCGAATCTCTTTTTAGATGTGATAGTGTCTCAGTCCACATTACATTCACACTGGTGTTTTAGGAACCCAATCAAAATAAATAATATTAATAATAATAATAATAATAATAATAATTATTATTATTATTATATATGATTATTATCATCATAATTATTATCTCTATAATACATTATGATCTGTATTATAATATATACATTTTATGAACAATACAATTTTATAATTATATTTTTTAATGTAGTTATTATTAAGATAATGAGCATTATTATTATTTATAATATATTATTATTATCATCATAATTACTATTTATATATATATTATATAATACTATAATATATTATAATACTATATTATTAATACTATTTTATTATTCTATAATTTTTTATATCATAAATCAATTGATGAATTCTTATTATTAAAGTAATTCTTATTTTACTATATTTTAATTAATTATAAAGATAAATACTGTTTTAAACTAGAAAAAAATGAAAAATTAATATTTGATAATTATCATAATGCTTTATTTACACTACAAGTTGCTAATAATATCTATGTACTAAATTCTTCACTTTCAAACATTCAAACCCTTGAGTTGTAAACATTTCAAATCCTCAAGCTTTTATTTTGGCGGAGTTCTGCTGAGATGCTGCAAACTTCAGTGATGCATAATAAAGTAAAGCTAGCACACGCTGTGTTCCTGAATGCACGAGCAGAGATGAAGTTCACTGCATTCACTGTGAACAGAGAGAGACGGCGGATCATGACGCGATTATCTCGCAGCCCCGTCTATTCATTTTAACTTTACAATCATATTTCCCGTTTGGGAAACCCTGGTGTAAAGAAACAAATCAAAACCAGACTTTCACATCCTGTGGTTTTCACATCTCTTCACCGCACTCACTCACCGGTGGCGGTGAAGATCACATCGTAGAGGTTTCCATCGAGGGCCTGGACTCTCTCCACAGCGATCTGTGTGTAGTTGACGTCTTTGGTGATGAGGCGCGGGCCGTTGCCGATGGGCAGCACAGGGTCCTCCAGCAGCGGGTGGTCCCGCACGAACTGCAGAGTCTTATCGGGCAGCTGGAGGGACGAGTTGATGTTCTGCATGCGGTTCAGGTTAGTGATGCACTGAAACGGATAACGATCAAATCAAATGATTAGTGATAGAGCAATTAATAGGTGATGTTATTAGCTTAACTCTTCTCCTTATGTCAATTATTTATTGCTAACTTTGAGTTACAATTTTATATTTATGTTTGAATAATTTATGGTACAAACCTATATATTGTGGTGTATTTTATATATATATTTATACCATGGGCTGTTTAAATACTCGATTCTGATTGGCTGGAAGGTGTGCAGTAAAACCGTTTAATGCACAGGTAGTTCCAGTCAGTTTGATTACAGTTCGAAATTAATCCGCTACATTGGTAACCATAGTAACACAGATACACTTGCAAGCAGAGTGAGAGACGCATATGAAAACGTTTAGGTAGGCTTAAGCAACGAGGGGACTGTAGCTGCTAGACTTTAAAGAAGAGATCGACGCACACAGGTAACGTTAACTCGCGCATGCATCTCTCTCTCTCTCTCTCTCTCTCTCTCTCTCTCTCTCTGTTCCTTCTCCTTCAGTTCTCTGTCTCTCTCTTTTAATAATGAATTTAAATAAATGTGAATTCATTCAAATAAAAGCAATCCGATGGCTCTACTTTATTTAAAGCGGACGGAGTGCAAGAACTGACGAGCCTAAACTTAAGAAATAACCGTCATTTTTACACGTCTGTTAAAAAATTACACTGTAAACATCAGTTACAGCTTTAACTTATTTTTAACTTGGCAAATAACCAAGGTATAAGCGGGATAATCCACGGCTAGCCATGCATTAAAGAATTTTAATGCACTTCGTAGAGGCAACCACCCTCCGCTTCGCGTCGGGTGGTTCTTCGCCTCTACGTCGTGCATTAAAATCCTTTAATGCAT
Source organism: Squalius cephalus (assembly GCF_949319135.1). NCBI lineage: Eukaryota > Metazoa > Chordata > Actinopteri > Cypriniformes > Leuciscidae > Squalius > Squalius cephalus. The sequence continues at coordinate 4,841,398 of NC_137138.1, read as the reverse complement.
GGCTAGCCGTGGATTATCCCTTACATATATATTAGTGGTGGGCCGTTATCGGCGTTAACGTGCTGCGTTAACGCGAGACTCTTATCGCGCGATAAAAAAAATATCGCCGTTAATCTATTCTCAAAGTTGGGTTGGTAACTACTATATACTACACAAGCTATGAAGACGCAATCTACCCGCGGCCGCGAGGTACACCCGGCTGCAATGCATCATATTCATCGTCATCTTAAGTAAACACGGCTGAAAGTGAAAGCTGGTGAAAAAGATCCGTGCAACATCCATTATTTGGACTTGGTTTGGATTTAAGCCGTCCGACGAGCAGCAGCAAACTATAGACAGAGTGTGTGGGGTCACAGTTCGGTAAGTTAACACACGACTAATCCGTTCTACCACCTCAAATTCAAAACGAAACAAGATATCACTGAATACCAGCGCGTGCGTATTATTCCCAATATATCTTAGTGGTGTAGCACATAATCTCTGTCTGCGCCCGATTTTAAGAATCGTTGTTGTGTTTCTTTTTAACTGAAAAGACATCAGTTAGACAATATTCTAATTTTAAATTTGGGGTTTCATAAGCTCCAAGCCATAATAAACATTACTTAAGTCTCTGCAGCTAGTGTACTTACATTTTATTTATCTGCAAAATTATGTTGTATACTTACAGTTTTGCACAATATATGTTCTCAAAGCTACATACACCCTTTAAAAAAAACAAAATTCATTTAGCAGTTGTTTAGCAGGGTCTGTGTAACCTGTTCTGAAATGGTTTTATTATAATATCGTTATCGCAAGAGGCTGAAATGTATATCACAATATGGATTTTAGGCCATATCGCCCATCCCTAATTGATAGCCTATAGTAGTTGATAATAACATAGGCCTACCTAATGTTGCCTACGCACGGTAACAGTACAGTAGTAACCTTTTACAGTCTATGAGTAGAACAGCTTTCTCAAGCAGTTTGTGATGCATTTTGGAAACAGGAGATGAGCCCCTGGTCTAATGCGCCACCTGGCTTGAGAAACCCGTTCTCAAAGACTTACTTTTATAGTCATTATTTGGGTAGCACACATATTCTGAATGCCTTCGTCAGAATTCAAATGAGCCATTTTAATCTAGATTAATCTAGATTAATTTCAAAATTAATCTAGATTAATCTAGATTAAAAAAATTAATCTATGTCCACCTCTAATATATATATATTATCTAATATATAGTTCATTATTATTTTAAATTATTTTATTTTATATTTAATTATTTAATTATTTCATTTTATTGTTTTATTTTATTTTATTTTACTTTATTTTATTTCATTATTATTTCATTACATTTTATATTTCATTTCATTTCATTTCCATGACTAACTCTCTTTCACAGCACCCTTTAAACTGAACCCCTTCACAAAACCCTTTAAATGATCCATGTAAGGCTCATGTGAGCAGACATATACCATTGAAACCATTGAAACCCATGTTTTGGGCAAATACTAACCGCTCCGGGTCTGGGACTCGGGGTGATCCCGTTAAATCGGACCCACTTGGTATGGGACTGTTCCACCGTGGCCTTCTGCATGTACTTCCCTTTGGAGAAGACCTCATGCACTGAACTCATGTTATACGCACACACCGCGGACAGACCGACATTCCCCCTGAAACACAGACAAACAAGAAATGCATTCACAAAAATCCAGTCTAGCCACTTCTTCTTACCAGTTTTGTTTTGCATTATTCCCATTACTCAGATCCAGGTGATGTTATGACTCACACACATACTCGGATGAATCAAGCCAAACTGGAACAAGCGGTTTTAAATGCCACACATGCTCATTTAGCACTGTGGGTTTAATGTTTGCTCTTCAACTAACCATAAACATGTGCCAAACCTCACCACTGAGATGTGAAGACCCCATAGATGACGGTGTCTCTCCAGTGAGGGGCTTTCAGAATGAACACGTCATGAACCACATTGAAGACAAAGTTGAGCTCGGGCATGGAGCAAACCAGTTTAGCCTTCAGAAACGACGTCCACTTCTTCTGCAGAGTCCGCTGGCCTCCCAGATCACCCTGTTATAGCGAGAGACGGGACACACTTTATAGAAAAATGGGTAACACTTTATTTTACAGTGTCCTTGTTACATATGTGATATGTACTTACCATAGTAATAACAGTCAATTATGCAAAATTACATGCAACTAACCCTCAAACAAGCCCTAATCCTACCTTAACCCTATATTAAGTACATGTAGTTAATTAATATTACTCAGTACTTAAATATATAATTACACTGTAACAACGACACCTTAAAATAAAGTGTAACCGGAATGGTACATCTGCATGGTGTCATTTACATAAAGTAAATATTTCATTACAACTGGAAGTAAAACTGGAACTAAAACTAACAATAGCCTCAAGCACTGAAAGACTTCTGTAATCACACACACTTTGTGTCGAGGTGAAGTTTTATTTCATCAGCTCATCGGGTGTTTTGCTTTGTTTAGCAGGACGTTAAAATGAACGTAATAATGAGTAATTACGAGTTTAATTACGAAAATCAGCTTTGATCACAGGAATAAATGACATTTTACAATATATTCAAATACAATTGTATTAATACTTCACAATATTATTGTTTTAACGCAAATAAATGCAGCCTTGGTGAGCAGAAGAGACTTTTTTCAAAAACATTAAAACATTTAACTTTATAATACATAATGGAAAAATATTTGTGTTTGTCTCATGGTCTGAAATTTCATTCTGCTTTGTTTTCAATTATGTCTGAAATATTTGGTAATTATTACATCCAGATGAACAAAGAAAATGGCTTGCAAGAATATCATTGTGAAATCTTCAGCTCTGAATAGTTTTTATGTGACCAAAATGACATATGATCAAATGTTGATTCTCTAGCAGTAAACAGAGAAACTGAGATGTCAAAAAATGAGAGATCTAGATAAGATCTAGCTCTAGATAAGATGATGAGATAGAAACCTCCATCTTAAGTGACAAAGAGGGAAGTTAGATGATTTTTACTGAGGAAAACACCTAAACACGCGGAACAAATACATGCTTATGCCTTCATTGAAAACGAAATGGAAGATGAAGAGATGGAGATAAGAGTTAGTACAGGGCTGATCTCACCTTACAAACACGAGCGATCCTGGGGATCAGCAGCTTGCCGAAGAACTCGTACTCCACCGACACCTCCGTGAAGAAGTAGTAGATCTTATCGTCATCTCCATCCGGGCTATTCTGCCCTTCCCGGATCACATCGGCAAAGACGAAACTGGGCTCTGCACAACCAGAACCAGTCACAACTGAGCAGTGTTATTGTAGGATGATTTATATACTGTTATAGTTTTTATTATTATTCTGAATTAGCCTTTATATCAGTTTTTGTTTTAATATTAGTTTAATGTTTTTTGAAAAATTGTGCTTTTGTCATTTTTATTAGTCTTATTAAATTAAACCATGATCTTTCCATTTGTGGTAAGATAAAAAAGAGAGAAATTAGAACTTTTATTCGTCAAGGATGCATTAAATTGATCAAAAGTGACTGTGAAGACATTTATGATGTTACAAAAGATTCTATTTAATAAATGCTTTGAAAAATTGAATTAATAAATGCCACTAAATGCTGTTCATTGGACTTTCTATTCATCAAAGAATCCTGAAAAATAATATGCATCATGGTTTCAACCACAATATTAAGCAGCACTACTACTACTACATCCTACGCCAATGTGCTTTGAGTCTACATATAACTCTTATTTGACTGTTCTCTATGCCTACCTGTATATTCTGTGGGTCCTATCTTACACTCGGCGCAATGCAGCGCCAATCGCGACGCAAGTGTTTTTTTGCTAGTTTCAGCCCGACGCAGTTTTCATTTTCACGTCCTGCTCACGTTGTTTAAATAGCAAATGTATTTGCGCCCATCTGTGCGCCCATGGGCTGCTGTTCTGAGGACGAGGTGTGTTCTGGTGCATTGTTGAAGCGTTTCTATTTTGAGGCAACATAAATAGACTGAGCCATTGACCGACTGAATCCTGGTCTAAAGTCAATGGCGTAGTATTTTTTTTGTTATTTAAAGAGCGCGTTAGTAATGTGCGCCTATAGGCGGATCCACAACGCACGTACACTCTGCTTATTAAACACACAGGGACGCACAGCAACACACAAACATGCCAAATATTTAATATAAAAGGATTACAATGTAAAAGATTATAATTGTGTTCATAAAGATATGTTGAATCCGGCTTGTCCCGTAGATGTTCTGCTTGCTCACTTTTACCTCACGCACGAGCGGATCCGTTTGCGCTCTGGAGACGCGTTCGGCCTTTCCACTATCAAATTCTGTCATGTAAATAGCGAATCCGCCATGGCGTGAGCGCAACTGGCATTTAAAGGGAATGGGAGATGAGACTCTGATTGGTTTAACGCACGTAAATCCCAAAACACACCCATTACTCATTAAGAGAATAGGGACAACCATTTTAGACCATGCGCCGGGAGCACCGACCATTTTCCCGTCGTTAAACTAGCAAAAGTGGATTCGGACACGACCTTAGTGAACTTGCGCCCTGTGCTTTAGACCATGTGCTTAGATCGTTCAAATAGGGCCCTATATGTACTTATACAATTTATTATTTTATACCACTGTCTACTGTAATGGAAACATTTGCACGTACCGTTGAGCCACGATGTGGAATACTCTGTGCGCAGTAAACTCTGAGACGGAGAAGATCGAGAGATGATCGGCTCACTCCCCAGGAAGTTATAAGCGGTTCCCGAGTACAACTCACCATCTGAACAAGAAACACACAAGCAGTTAACACACTACTACTGGAAATATGAGAATATGAAGAATACCAGACGAAACACTGAGGCTGTCCTGCAGAAACTACAGGTGAACTTACCAACCATTACGGTAGTGAAACTTTGGCCCGGGTCAAAGGAGCATTTCCCCCTGCCATCCTCTGGTCTGTTGAGCAAACTGAAATTCTCCAGAGACTAAAGAGAAATGAGCCGGTAAGAGACATCAGAACATTCTTTATTATGTAAAAGTAAAATAAGAAATGGAACAGATATAAAGCATCATATATGTAGACCTTGAATGCAATGCAAGTCAATTTGGATAAAAGTGTCAGCCAAATGCATAAATGTAAATAAATAGTTCACACTACAGAGTCACATGACCCTGTTGTCTGTCTTTATGGCAACAAAAAGAGGAAACTATTCTATTAAAACTCATAAATGTATTAACAGGGCCATTGTTATCAAAATATCAGGGAAGTTCTGACAATACAGAGAAACCAAAATGTCACACATATTGAAATTGATGCTAATACTTTTGTGTTTAAAACTATATAAAGCGGAACAGCTGAGTTCCCACAAGTAAAGATCCCAGCAATGTTGCTATTGATAACTAAAACCACAATGCAGTTCTCGTATATTGTCTCGTTTTGGTGTGTGAATCTTTTAAATCAAATCAAGGATTCAGTTGTGAGTCACACTCGCAAATTTGCATTATACAGATATATATATATATATATATATATATATATATGTGTATATATATATATATATCTGTATATGTGTATATATATATGTATATGTGTATATATATATGTATATGTATATGTGTATATATATATGTATATGTGTATATATATATGTATATGTGTATATATATATATATGTATATATATATATATATGTATATATATATATATATATATATATATATATATATATATATATATATATATATATATATATATACTACTGTATATATAAAATAATAGTAAATGTCGCTGGATCGTTATCCAAAGAGTAATAGTAATGCAAATGTAATTTTTGAGAAGTTTGAGAATGATTTTATATGCTTCTGTAGAAGCCATGTATTAGTGGCATTTAAACCTTTTTTTTTTATTGCATTTAATAGCTGCATTTAATAATTCTCAGTGTTATTATATTTGTGGCCGTAATATTGTAATGCTTTATGCGCAGAGTAGCTCATTCCTTCATAAAAGATGCTCACAAAGCCTTTTTTCCCCAAAATGTTCAAATATTTCTTTGTCTCAAATGTTATTCGAAATATTTGCAATGTTATTTATCTGCGAGCTGGTTAGCTTGGTTCAAAACTTAAAACCCTCAATTTGGTGAAAATAGATGGAAAAAACACTCCCGGAACCAATGCTGATAAAAAGTGGACGCTTGCTGTTGCCCGATTAAAAACTTGTAAACATCTTCTACGGTTGAGTGTTTGCTGGCAAGCTCGGCTGATGTTTTGAAGGTTTAATTAGTGAATATTAAGAGTTGTACGCACCAGATAATCACAGAGAGGTTGAAACGCGTGAGTCCCGCAAACATACAGATTGTCTTCATCCAGGACTTGCAAAACTCGAACGTAGTTTCGACAGTCCGTCTATTTCACAAGCACAAAAAAACAGTTCATCCTCTGGATCAAATATGTACAAAGATTCCACCATCACTGATGAAATATTCAGACTGGAGACATTTTTCCACATTACCTCTTTGGATTTCCCCTTTAAAATACACATCGACATGTCGTTCTCTGGAACTTTCCACATCAGCTGAAAGAGACCACAGTCAATACAACATCACAACACTGTCTGCTAACAGAGCACTGTGTGTGACCAACATAAAGAGTCTTTAAAAGAGATGGCAGGCAGGAATAATTGTCACCTGGTTGCTCTTGATTGACACATTGTTCATGTTGAGTTGGTAGATGACCTCTCGAGCGCCCACGTACAGCACACCTCTGTCCTCGCTCAGCAGGAGAGTCGTGTAGTTGAACACATCCGGCTCCCAGAACTCAAGCAGGTTCACATCTACAGGAACACACACACACACATTAGCAAACCATCAGATGGGATTTGTGGGTACTGGCCGAGATCTGGATACTGGAAATAAATAGGAGACATATCTGACTAAGACGGAAAATTCAAGGAGAGAAACGGCTGGAAAAGACATTACATTTTCTGGAATCTCTTTACGTATGCTGAATGAATACATTGCACATTTTAAAAGTGAATAAACTTTCAAAAGAGTATATTAAACAGTAAAAATATAATTCTCCAGCTGGTTGTGGTTGAACCCGCTCTAGAGGAGATCCTGAGCCCAATTGCTAATGCTTCTTTTTAAATTGCTCCTTTTTTGCTATTAAATTAACATTATTTAGCATTAAATTATGTGCATTAAAGCAGTCATATTAAACTTGTTATATATGTTCATGTTCTTTAGTGTGCAATGTTGCTGTTTAAGCATGAAAAAGCTCTGCAAAGTTACAAAGAGTTCTTCTCTATATCAGTGTCAGTGTTTCTAACTCCCTGAAACGAACAAACGCGTCACAATATTCCTCATTTAAATAATTCATACGCAGAATAAAAGGGCGGGGCCGGGTCAAGTTAGTTAGTAGTGTGTTAAATCTCATGTTATAGTAAGGGGCGGGACATTTCCTAAACACGTTCGAAGCGCTTGACCAATCACAACACACTGCTCCAGCCGACCAATCAGAGCACAGTGTGCTTTTCAGAAGGAGGGGCTTCATAGAGACAGGAACTAAACATAGCATTACTGACAGACTGGGACGAGAGGAGCCGCAACAATGGAGAATATGGGACAAATAATGTGTTTTTTCAACATTCAAGCATGAAAACCTATTTTAGTATAGCCCAAAAATAACATCTAGACAAAAGGGCATAAGACGTCCCCTTTAAGAAAGTAAAAAGGGTACATTTTGATTACAATAGCTTCTTCTGGAGGACACAAACGACCAAGACAAAGTGCAATGGCTGTAATTCGTGAACACTTTATGTTTAGTAAGGGATATTTATACACTACATGTATATTTGAGCATGAGCATTCAAAGATAGTGATTTATGTGTCACTGGCACACTTCAGGTTGTGTATGGCAGCTAAGTTTGGTGTGTGCATGCGTGCGAGTTTACGCTACATACTTGCGGCTCTCGGGTCTGCAGGTCTGTGTTAGAAAAGCCACACATCGAACTTCCTGTGATGGTAAAACATGCTTCTAAACTATATATATATATATATATATATATATAATTTACATATATAACTGTTGAAAAGTTTGGGGATGAAATGGTTTAATGTTTTTCTCATGTCTCTTATGTTCACCAAGGCTGCATTTATCTGATCAAAAACTGTAATATTGTGAAATATTACAACAAATTAAAAAATATTTTAAAATGTAATTTATTCTTGTGATCAAAGCTGAATGTTCAGCATCATTACTCCAGTCTTCAGTGTCACATGATCCTTCAGAAATCATTCTAATATGATGATTTGCTGCTCAAGAAACATTTATTATTATTATCAAGGTTGTGCTGCGGAATATTTTTGTGGAAACCTTGACCCATTTTTTCAAAAGAACAACATTTATTTGAAATAGAATAGAATTGAGAATAAAATATTTTGTAACATTATACATGTCTTTATTGTAATTTTTGATCAATTAAACGTATCCTTGCTGAATAAAAGTATTAATTTCTTTAAGACAAATCATAGTGACATTGTGTGTGTGTGTGTGTATATATATATATATATATAGGTATACACATATATACAGTATAAATACACACACACTCACACTCAAGAAGTTTATAAGTTTAGAGGTTTCACCATCACAGGAAGTTTGATGTGTGGCTTTTCTAACACACATAGCATCAGCACACACACACATGTGGTGCCAGCAGACGTTTGACACCCATTACATTTTTGACAAGAAAAACTAAATTAACCCTTCACTCACCATCCTGCTTCCATGAGCTCCTGGGAACGCTGGAGGGGCCGTGTGTGGAAACTTCCAGAAGCAATCCGAGAAACACTCCTAACACGCTCAGAGCCATGTTGGACTCCGGGATCTTCGGCAGCGTGATGTTTCCTCTGTGAGAACGACAGAGAGAAAAGGAAGAAAAGACAGCTGTCAGTCGAACTACGAGCTCCACATCTGAGACAATCACAGCCAATGAAATGGATTTAGCATGTTCAAACTGACACGTGTCATCATTTAGCGGTAACAGGCTTTATTAAGAGTGACATCAAGTGTTTACTTTAACCACAACAACAACAAATGAATATACATATCATATTCACACTGCTCATTTCCATACAATGAACAAAACAGCAGCTTACATGCAATTTTGAATATATACAGTACCATGGTCCAAACATTACCATTTTCATGCTCGTCTAAACTATTTACAGTATAAAAATATATTGCAAAACTTAAATAATTATTGATACAATGATGACAGAATAGCTGAGATATGGCTACGTGTGATCATCAAATCACAAAGGCTGTGATTAATTACATAAATATATGCATAGAGTGAAGTCTGGCACTGTTTTCATTTACATGAAATTGCATTTATTTATTTGCCAGAAATCCACCAAAATAAAAGCTTGATTGTTTAATGTTTGAAAATAAAGATTTTAAGAAGTAAATAGTACTTTTACAGCTGTACTATAAAATAAATTTATTTTGTATTAAATTACATTTCTGATTTTGTTTAATATTAATAAAAAAAAAAAAATTTATTTATATATATATATATATATATATATATATATATATATATATATATATATATATATATATATATATATATATATATATATATATATGTGTGTGTGTGTGTGTGTGTGTGTGTGTGTGTGTGTGTGTGTGTGTGTGTGTGTGTGTATGTGTATATATGTGTGTGTGTGTGTGTGTGTGTGTGTGTGTGTGTGTTAACATTAGTTAATGTATTAACTAACATGAACTTGTTGAGGGTAAATGTGGCTGAGTCGTCGTGAGCAGATGTAAACACTCAGGAGAAGTTGGATGGATTTGAACAGATGGGATATTTTTATTTACCCCAATTAAGGCCAAAGAAAGGCATTACAAATTTTCAAACAAAAAAAGAAAAAAAAAATACTGTTTAGTAAAGAAAATAAATTGACATAAAAGTCAAAAAAAAAACAATCAAAATTTTGCAGCTGCTTAGTAATTGACCTTTACACAAGCCACTAGAACATCACACAGACTTATGTTTTTTCTTCTCATGCTCCCCCAAGAGAATAAAGCTACCCATCTTTATAGGACTAAAGGTACCCCTGAAATTGGCACATACCAACACAATATTACAATGCAGGGGTGGCTCAGGTGAATAGTCCATAAATGCTTAAAAACAACCGAAATGCTACATCTATAACACTAGAAAATTACTAAATATTATTTCTATGTTTCCAGCTAACATTTGGCAAAGCCACAAGTCATACTAACAGTCAAACAATTAATAACTCAAACTCCGGTTCACTTGCAATTGACCCGGAAGTCATAGCGTCATTTAAACCCCCCAATTGCGGCAAAATTTCCTTTACACAAACAAACCGGAGACGCCAGTAAGACACAAAGATGGTATGTCAAAGCTATGTTCCTTTTAAACTAAATAAACAGATACATAATTAACGAAAACATGTGTTACGTGGTTATTGAAACTGATCACGATTGTGAAATAAATAACAAGGTTTTAAACAGCAAGATATGTATTGATGATAGTAGCTATAGCATATAAATCACCGTAGTAATAGATATTATAAGTGTGCACACGAAACTACGGGATTACTGTGGGAGTTTTGATAAAAGGCTAAGTTACCGCTGATTTGAAACAATATAATGATTAACAAAACACATTAACACGCTTGACAAACAAGCAACATTTGCACTCAGTCTTTGTGAACTGTAATAGGTAGCGCATCGATGCCGTGACGGTCGCTATGCGCCCCGTCACACACCCCCCCCCTTAAGAGAGAACGTCCATGTCCAGCTCATGACGTGAAAGAAAGTCAGCAATGATATTGTCCTTTCCTGCCCTATACCTCACAGTAAACCTATATGGCTGCAAGGATAGGTGCCATCGGGTGATTCTGGAATTAAAGTCACGCATGCGATGTAGCCATTGCAAGGGCCTGTGGTCTGTCTCCAAGACAAACTCTTTGCCGACAAGATAATATTTTAAAGTGTCTAGAGCCCACTTGATGGCAAGACACTCCTTTTCGATGGTGGAGTACCGAGTCTCGCGAGGGAACAGTTTGCGGCTCACAAACTGTATGGGTCTTTTGTCCTCCCCCTCACCCTGCAACAACACTGCTCCCAGACCGATGCCCGAAGCGTCGGTTTGCACCGTGAAGGGTAAGGAAAAGTCAGGACTCTGCAACACCGGTTCGTGGCACATGCTCTCCTTGAGGTCGTGGAAAGCTGCCTCACACTCAGCAGTCCAGACCACCTTATTGGGGCTGGTCTTGCGAGTGAGGTCTGACAGGGGAGCTGCTCGGCTTGAAAAGTTGGGGATGAACCGCCGGTACCATCCGACCAACCCCAGAAAAGATCTCACCCCCTTCTTGGTTGAAGGCGGCTGGGAGCTGCGGATGGCGTCCACCTTGCTGACCTGAGGACGTATGGAGCCGCAACCCAGGACATATCCCAGGTAACACACTTCAGACCGGGCTAGCTGGCATTTGCTGGCATTCACTACCAGCCCGGCCTGTCGAATCCTACGGAAGACATCACTGAGGTGTTGAAGATGTTCTTCCCATGATGAACTGTGAATGATAACATCATCGATATAAGCCGCGGCGTGGTCCTCAGCGCCCCTCAGCACCTCATCCATGAGACGCTGGAATGTTGCTGCTGCTCCATGAAGGCCAAAGGGCATAACCCTAAACTGGAACAAGCCAGATGGAGCTTTGAAAGCAGTCAGTTCCTGTGCTTGGGGGGTGAGTGGCACTTGCCAGTACCCCTTACACAAGTCTAAGGTGCTGAGGAACTCAGCCTTTCCCAGGCGCTCCACCAGCTCGTCCACACGGGGCATGGGATATGGGTCAAAAGCTGAGATGGTATTCAGCTTCGAGAAATCGACACAGAAGCGGAGCCCCCCATCCTTTTTTGGCACCAGCACCACGGGACTACACCACTCGCTGTGTGAGGTCTCGATCACCCCAGTTTCCAGCATCGCCAACACCTCCTGCTTCAGCGCGGGGATCAGTCGCGCTGGAACCCTGGTGGTGGTCTGCCGGATGGGGCCTGGAGAAGTTAGCCGGATGTCGTGGGTGATGACGTCAGTTCGCCCCGGCTGGTCTCGGAACAGGCCTCTTGGGATGATTTTCAGCAGGTCTTTCTGCTGTTCAGTTGTCAAATGGGTAACGGAGGGGTAGGTTGACTCACCACCCGCAGTAGGAAAGTACTGCTCCAACGACTCTTCTTCCTCTTCCACGGTCCGCGCCCACAGCTGGTCTTGGATAGAAGATGGTCGGTCAATCCATTGTTTTAGGAGGTTCACGTGGAAGATCTGTTTGGAGCGACGTCTATCTGGCATTGAGACTTCATAGTTAACCTCACCGACCTTGCGAAGTACCTTGAACGGGCCTTGCCACTTTGCCAGCAAACTGCTTTCCGATGATGGCAACAGCAGCAGCACTTTCTGTCCGGACATAAAGGTGCGACTGCGTGCTGTCCGGTCATACCATGTTTTCTGCCTCGTTTGAGCCTGGGCCAGATGTTGGTGGGCCTTGGAGCTCAGCTGGTCCAGCTTCTCCCGCATCTTCAGGACATAACTCACAATGTTGGTTGGCTGTTGAGGAGCGTCCCCCTCCCAACTCTCTCGGAGGATGTCAAGCGGGCCTCTCACTTCCCGTCCGAACAAGAGTTCGAAGGGAGAGAACCCGGTGGATGCCTGCGGTACTTCTCTGTAGGCAAACAATAGGTAAGGCAGCCACTGGTCCCAGTCAGCTCCTGACTCGGACACGAACTTCCGCAGCATCGACTTCAAGGTCTGATTGAATCTCTCAACCATGCCGTCGGTCTGCGGGTGATAGGGTGTGGTTTTAATACCCCGAATCCCTAACAGGGAGTACACCTGCCTCAATGCCTTGCTGGTGAAATTACTTCCCTGATCGGTTAAGACTTCTTTAGGGACACCCACACGGGAGAAAAGCTGAATTAAACTATTGGCCACTTGCCTTGCCTTAGTATTTCTGAGGGGGAATGCCTCTGGGTAACGTGTTGCGTAATCACAAATTACTAAGATATAGCGGTGCCCTGCCCTACTCCTCTCTAAGGGACCAACTACATCCATAGCAATGCGACTAAAAGGTGTGTCAATAATTGGGAGACTGATGAGGGGAGCTTTTAAACCCCTTTTGGAGCGAGCAGACAACTGGCACTCTGGACATGACCTAGTGTACTCCGCTATGTCCTTGTTGAAACCTGGCCAATAAAATCTTTGTAGGATTCTCTTCTCAGTCTTCTCCCTACCTAGATGTCCTGACCACGGAATGCTGTGACCTAGGTGTAACACTTTGGCTCTAAGAGTCTCAGGAACAACTAATTGCTCTGTGTCTGCACTCACTCGATACAATTTCTCATCCTTGACAACAAAACACATGTCACCCTCCCTCGTGGCTTCTCTAGCCTCATCATCGGTCTTAACAGAAGAAAAGCAAGAGCTAAGTGTGGGGTCTTCCTGTTGAAGTTTCTTGAAGTCTTCATCACAGACTTCAGTGTCCTCTAGTTGTGGAAAGGATAGACTTTCCTGCACAGCTGTACCTGCCACCTTTGCTCTACGCCTCTCTGCCTTGGACTTTTTAGTTTTGTCACCCGAACAACCCTCAAATGGTAACTCTGACCAAACATTGGAGTCTAGTTTATCCTTGGCCTGTGCTCTAGTTGTAACATAAGCACTGACTGTGTTAACACTTTGCAATAGTTCTGTAAGAACTGGCCCATCCTGGCCTAAAATCACTGGGTAAGGGCATTTATCCAAAATCCCTACGGTTAACAAGTATTTCTGGCCATTAATTTCTATGAGGACCTCACTGGTCTGGTGCTCGGACTCATCCCCATGTATGCAGCGGACCCTCACTTTGCCCACTGGCTGGAAATCAGACCTCAAACAAGATTCAAGAACAAAAGACTGACTACTTCCTGAGTCAACTAAAGCCTGGACTATCTTTCCACTTATCTTCACCGGGACAGTAACATCAGAAGACACACAAGATAAGTGCTTGCTAGGGCCAGGTAGGTAACATAGTCTGGAATCAGACACTTTCTTCAGAGTGCAATTGGGCCTAATGTGACCTTGCTGACCACAACCGTGACATATAGGTACTCTAGGTGTTCCAGCTGGAGTGGGGCTATTGGGGCTGTTAGAGGGCCTAAATACTCGACTGTTACCACCCACAGACCTACCAGAGGCTGTCTTCTCTGGCTCTTTCTGGGCTGCTTGGTAGGGTCTTCTCCAGTCCTGCTGTTGTGGACCCAGGTGATAGCCTCTTCTGGATTGTCTGGCAGCCATGAAAGTCTCCACCAGCTCTGCTGCTTGCGCCGATGAATCTGGGGTGCGTTCTCTCACCCACACCTGAAGCTCAGGATACAGCATGCCCAGGAACTGCTCCAGCACGATTTGGTCGCACACCTGGTCCCTGGTCCGTGTCTCTGGAACTAGCCACTTCTCCATCAGGTCCTTTAGCCGGGCTTGAAGTTCTTTTGCCGTCTCACCCTCCTTGAAAGACTTGGAGCGGAAACGCTGGCGGTAAGTCTCGGCACTGATGTTGAACTTGTTGAGAATGGCTTGCTTCACCTTCATGTAATCCTGGCTGTCTTCAACACACATGGCCACATAGGCAGATCTGGCCTTACCATTTAACAAGGGCACAAGATACAATGCCCAAGTGTCATGGGGCCACTGACTTGCTGCTGCAAGCCTTTCGAAAGTGGTTAAATAATGTTCAATATCTTCGTCCTCTTCATACGAGGACATCCTAGGGGGTTTCCACCCCCGCTGGAGGTTTAGAGGTGCGGCAAGGCCAAGGGCGGTGGAGTTAAGAGAGCTCTGCATCCCTGGTGCTGGGTGCTGATCTGGATGTGGCTGAGGAGTTGGTAAATCCAGAAAAGGCATGTTGAGCGGATCAAAGGCTGTCGAAGGGCGGGAGCTGGGCAGATCCATCTGCTGCATTCCGGCGAGTGGCTGCCTTGTCGCCTGCGTTGATGCTGGATCGCCTCTCATCAGTTGCTGTAGTTGCTTGAATTGGTGCTCCATACCTTTCCATCTCCGCTCTTGCCGGAGCGCCTCTGCCTCTATCTGGTCCTGCTGATGCCGCTGAGACTCCACCATCGTTCTCACAATCCTCTCCAAGCGATCTGTCCTGTCTTCGACCACAGGAGTAGGATGCTTGGACGACTCTGTGGATTTGGGCCTGGTACCCATAGCTGAACCATCTCTAGGGGGTGCCGTACCTCTGCCCTGATTGTCCATCTTGACTCACTGAGTACTGCTCGGACACTGTTTACCCGGAAACCGCTGCCACCAAATGTTGAGGGTAAATGTGGCTGAGTCGTCGTGAGCAGATGTAAACACTCAGGAGAAGTTGGATGGATTTGAACAGATGGGATATTTTTATTTACCCCAATTAAGGCCAAAGAAAGGCATTACAAATTTTCAAAAAAAAAAAGAAAAAAAAAATACTGTTTAGTAAAGAAAATAAATTGACATAAAAGTCAAAAAAAAAACAATCAAAATTTTGCAGCTGCTTAGTAATTGACCTTTACACAAGCCACTAGAACATCACACAGACTTATGTTTTTTCTTCTCATGCTCCCCCAAGAGAATAAAGCTACCCATCTTTATAGGACTAAAGGTACCCCTGAAATTGGCACATACCAACACAATATTACAATGCAGGGGTGGCTCAGGTGAATAGTCCATAAATGCTTAAAAACAACCGAAATGCTACATCTATAACACTAGAAAATTACTAAATATTATTTCTATGTTTCCAGCTAACATTTGGCAAAGCCACAAGTCATACTAACAGTCAAACAATTAATAACTCAAACTCCGGTTCACTTGCAATTGACCCGGAAGTCATAGCGTCATTTAAACCCCCCAATTGCGGCAAAATTTCCTTTACACAAACAAACCGGAGACGCCAGTAAGACACAAAGATGGTATGTCAAAGCTATGTTCCTTTTAAACTAAATAAACAGATACATAATTAACGAAAACATGTGTTACGTGGTTATTGAAACTGATCACGATTGTGAAATAAATAACAAGGTTTTAAACAGCAAGATATGTATTGATGATAGTAGCTATAGCATATAAATCACCGTAGTAATAGATATTATAAGTGTGCACACGAAACTACGGGATTACTGTGGGAGTTTTGATAAAAGGCTAAGTTACCGCTGATTTGAAACAATATAATGATTAACAAAACACATTAACACGCTTGACAAACAAGCAACATTTGCACTCAGTCTTTGTGAACTGTAATAGGTAGCGCATCGATGCCGTGACGGTCGCTATGCGCCCCGTCACAGAACTAACCATGATACATAACCATCATACATGTGTTACTGTGTTTGTTAATCTTTGTTAACGTTACTTAATAAAAATTAGAGGTGGGCATAGATTAATTTTTTTAATCTAGATTAATCTAGATTAATTTTGAAATTAATCTAGATTAATCTAGATTAAAATGGCTCATTTGAATTCTGCCGAAGGCATTCAGAATATGTGTGCTACCCAAATAATGACTATAAAAGTAAGTCTTTGAGAACGGGTTTCTCAAGCCAGGTGGCGCATTAGACCAGGGGCTCATCTCCTGTTTCCACAATGCATCACAAACTGCTTGAGAAAGCTGTTCTACTCATAGACTGTAAAGGTTACTACTGTACTGTTACCGTCCATAGGCAACATTAGGTAGGCCTATGTTATTATCAACTACTATAGGCTATCAATTAGGGATGGGCGATATGGCCTACAATCCATATTGTGATATACATTGCAGCCTCTTGCGATAACGATATACAGTATATTATAATAAAAAAACCCATTTCAGAACAGGTTACACAGACCCTGCTAAACAACTGCTAAATGTATTTTTTTAAAGGGTATATGTAGTTTTGAGAACATATATTGTGCAAAACTGTAAGTATACAACATAATTTTGCAGATAAATAAAATTTAAGTACACTAGCTGCAGAGACTTAAGTAGGTCTAATGTTTATTATAGCTTTAAGCTTATGAAACCCCAAAATTAAAATGATAATATTGTCTAACTGATGTCTTTTCAGTTAAAAAGAAACACAACAACGATTCTTAAAATCGGGCATAGACAGAGATTATGTGTTAACGTTACACCACTAAGATATATTGGAATGAGAATAATACGCGCGCGCTGGTATTCAGTGATATCATGTTTCGTTTTGAATTTGAGGTGGTAGAACGGATTAGTCGTGTGTTAATTTACCGAACCGTTACCCCACACACTCTGTCTATCGTTTGCTGCTGTTTGTCGGACGGCTTAAATCCGAACCAAGTCCAAATAATGGATGTTGCAGCTTTCACTTTCAGCCGTGTTTACTTAAGATGACGACGAATATGCGTTGCAGCCGGGTTTACCTCGCGGCCGTGGGTAGATTGCGTCATCATCTCCCAACCCAACTTGGGGAATAGATTAACGGCGATATTTTTTTTATCGCGCGATAAGAGTCTCGCGTTAACGCCGATAACGGCCCACCACTAATAAAAATACATCTGTTCATTGTTTGTTCATGTTACTTCACATTGCATTAACTAATGTTAACTAATACAACTTTTGATTTTAATAATGTATTAGTAAATGTTGAAATAAAATTAACAAAGATTAATAAATGCTGTAGAAAGAAGTATTGTTCATTATTAGTTCATGTTAACTAATGTAGGTAATTAATGTTAACTGATGAAACATTATTGTAAAGTGTTACCATTTCTTTTTAATCTCTATATGCAGATGTACAAAATCACCCATCTGATTCAAGAATAGAGCTATTCAAGTCATCTGGTGAAAACTCCTGTATTTTTTCATATTGCAATGTATATTGCAGAAAAAAATAAATATTGCAATGTCAGTTTTTCCAATATCATGCAGCCCAATGCAGAATGTGCCTTTAAGGATGAACTTCTTCAACTGTAGTATTTCTACTCATTCATAGTTGGAAGACGCTTTACAGTGAGTAAAGAGCAGGGAAGCGTTTGCATAACATTCATATCAAATGAGCCGAGCTTCAGGCAGATCAGCAGCTCTTGGAAGGAGAGAAGAGGAACGCGATGACAAGCGACCAAAATTAGCATCAGTGAGATAAAGCCAAAACATCCCTCTCGCTCGCTATCAGCGGCGGCCGGTTAGCATAGCATGTGCTCACTGTCCCGTGTGGTAAAAACAGCACGTCCTGTGTCCTTGAACTCAGATTCAGGTGTTTAAAAACATACAGAAACACAGTTCAAGATCAATAACCTAGATATGACTGAAAACCAGTTGATTTGTCAGAAATTCCCCTGAACTGATATCTACGCCACAGGGAAGTGAAGTCAGACATCATGAGGTCACGACACATGCTTCTGAAATGACAGCTAAACCCCAGGACAGAAAAATGACACCTGATATAATGATTTTCATGACAACTCATATTTAAAATCATCTAGAGTTTCCACTAGCCTGGAAATCCAGACCTGAATCTGAAAGATTAATGGTCTGGCGTCGACTAATGAAACTCGTCCAGCTCGAGGGGCGACACCAAGCATGCATTTGAAAATCTCACTGCACACAATTGGACAACACTCTGACCAATCACAACAAGCCCCATACGCTTAGCTTCCGTCGGCAAAACAGCAAAAACGCCCTTCTTGCAAAGGAACGATTCGAGCGCCGTCTTCTGTTCCTGTTTTAGATAGAAAGCCACGTCTAACTCGTTTATTGTAGCGGCCAAAGCCGTTTCAAACAACTGGTGTTCATCCATAGCCATCTTGCAATGTTTACTAATGACTTCGACGTCACAGCGCTGTCGTCATCTCGCCTCTGGCCCGCCTATATCAGATAACCCGATGTGATTGGTGCAGCTCGGATACAAGGGCATAGTTAATGAGCATCAATACTCGACACCAGAGTAACTCGCTGAGCAAATTCAACTTGTGCTCTCGCGAGAACTCTGGTTTTCACACTGATTGGTCATTTAAGATGCAACCTTCATCTCCGTACAGAGATGTGCAAAACTAGATTTTTTTGAAAAATGTATGCATGTAAAATCAACATAACACTTGTCTGATTTTAAATGTCATAATATAACATGCATTAGTATTGATGGTTCATAAGCAGGCATATATCCTGACAGGTGTTTTTAAATTCCAACAAATGATCTCCATATGTGCTCTGTGTTATTGTTCTGTGGAGAAAAAGAGCAGAGAGATTGAAAGACAAAAGAAAACAAATGAAGTGAAGAGAGAGGAATGTAATAAGATCCAGGAAAGTCAACATGTGAAGATCACAGGAAACACTAAACGGCCCCAAGCAAAGACAGAACACAAACTGCAGCGCTCGGCTTATATCGGCTCTTCAGATTCATCCGTTTCATTTCTTTCATTCTGATCCGAGAGAGAAAAGCTTATGACATGAGAGGGAGGAAACTTATCGGATCCTTAGAGCAGAGATTTAACAAGACAGCGCTTTAAAAGAGGAAAATCACTGGAACACACTTTTCAACAAATATAATAAAATTAGGGCTGCACAATATATCGAAATTATAGAAATATCGCAAATGTATATATCGTGATATGCATATCGCAACGGCTTGCAATAACGAGTCATGAACAAAAGACGAAGAGAAAAATCACTCACTGCTCTTGGCTGAATAACTTTTGTAGCTTTAATAAGAATCAGGATATACGTATTTCATTTTACAGTGTTTTATTTTTACATTTGATTATTCAGTTTCTGTTGTTAAATAAGCCTAATGTATGATAACCTGAACCTCTGGTTTACACTGATGTAAAAATAACACTTCTTACACTACAGTAAAACACTGATGTTCACTTTCACAAGTTGTAGGGATGTTTTCTTGTCACAAAAAGAATGTTAAACACGTATGTAGGTTATATAATTTTAGTATATAAGTTAATTTTACACACTTTAAGCATTATCGTATCGCATATCGCATTTTTCTTCAATATCGTGCAGCCCTAAATAAAATAAAAGTACATTTCGCTTTACATTGCATTCATTCTATATTTAAATAACGTATATATATATATATGAGTGTTGCATCAAATACAACCTAATGTTTATGGTCTCTGGCCATTGTTTATTTCTAAAGATATATATAGTATTCGCAGTTATAGCAATACTAAGTGTGCAAAATAATATTTTTTTACAATCCGAAAATACTCTGTCACAAGTATTCATACATTTCCATTCCAAATTTCAATTAATTCCTGTTGAGAAAGTAGTATATTAATTTCAACTGATTTTATCTTATAAATTGTGAAAGAGTAGTAAGTGAGCATTGACAACATGACATTGGTTGACAAAAATAAGAAACCTGGACTAAAGTTTTAAGATCACTTCAAGTGAAAAACTATAGAATATGACTACTTTTTTTAGTTGTTGTGGCTTTAGACATCAGATGATTTAATGTGCTTCAGATATCAAAAGGAAAAACATATATTTGGAAATGAAATCCCAAATAAAATCAAACCGACAGGAGGCCCGTGACTGACCCTGCAGGACAGCAACACCAGTGACGGATGCATTGGAAATCAACACAGTAAAATAACAAGCATTGATCAACAGCACAAGAGTTTTCACAGCTTCAGGGAGGAAACTAGCACATGTGCGCCAAACAAGTTCTACCAACGACCCTCACTGTACGGAAATGCTAAAAGGAGGTCACACACACACAAAGACCCTGTTGTGTGTGTGAGGGGAGAATTACACACACACAGTAAACAATCAACAAAAGCTCGACGTATGTGTGTGTCTGAGTGTGAGTGCATGACATGGCCTCTCACACATTGCACTTTCCCAGAAAAATTCATTCACATGCCAGACCTGATTAGTCGAACCCTGATTCGGGTTTTGCCCTGAATATGAAACGAGGAGCAGCGGATAACGAAATAAATCATAACAAATAATAAAAAAATAATTGATGTGTATATATGTATATATGTATGTATATACGTGTGTGTGTGTGTGTGTGTGTGTGTGTGTGTATATATTATATATATATATATATATATATATATACACATATACACACACACACGGGGTGTAATGGTATGCAATCGTCCCGAACAGTCACAGTACGGACATCACGGTTCGGTGCATAAAGTTCAATTCACATTTATTTGTATAGCGGTTTTCACAATACACGTCGTTTCAAAGCAGCTTTACAGAAAATGCAGTCAGACGACGAATACAGTCAGTCACAGGCCATTCACACTCCAATCCAGAAGGGGGCGCGTGCGGTAATGCAACACTGTTTGCTAACCACCACAACAGGAAAAAGAGCAGAAGAAGAAAAAGGCGATCTACACATAAATATCCATATAAGGCTAGATGTCTTATGGTGGAGTCTCGAACGACATCACCGGCGGCCATCTTGTCACAGGCAGGCTTTCTGGCGGGCTCTGTGGTATCTGATGTAAGGTGAGTGATCAGCACGAACACAAATACTCTTATCTCACTGAAATCTTGACGGATTTACAAACGGTTTGGTTTCTTACAAACGTTATTAACGCGGTTATAATTCTGGATACTTGAACATGTTGAAATATATAATATTATAATTATTCATAAGTATGCAGCATCATAACTACATCTCTGACGTTTATAACAAACCAACCCGTTTGAAAATCGGTAGAAAATTGAGCAAGTTATGGTTATTTAAAAAGTACATGCACCATTAAAACACAATGTTACGAGTGAGCGAGCTGACTGTGACAAGATGGCCGCCAGGTGCGGACGTCGACCTCCATTGGCCAGGGTCGAGTCTGAGTCAAGACCGAGTCTTTGAAGGGTCAAGTCTGAGTCAAGACCGAGTCTTTGAAGGGTCGAGTCTGAGTCAAGACCGAGTCTTTGAAGGGTCGAGTCTGAGCCAAGACCGAGTCTTTGAAGGAACAAGTCCGAGTCGAGTCCGAGAAAGCAGAAATCGGTCTCGAGTACTACATCACTACGCCAACCCAAAACCAGAGTTCAGACGGCACGCAAGAGCTAGCTAGTAGCCGACACGCTGAGTGTCCATTCATTTTTGTGGCACGCTCCACAAACTTCTTTATTTTACAAAAGCATAATTTTATTGTGAGTGTACACATATAAAAACAGACCTGCGCAAACGTTTTAGGCACGTTAGTATTTCCCCCCCCCAAAAAAAATGTTTTTAAGCCATTTATATCTTTTGCTTTACTGTGTCAGTAGGAAATATCAGTTTACATTTCCAAACATTGTTTATATGTGTGTGTATATTAGGGGTGTAACGGTACACAGAAGTAAGACAAACAGACAGGCAGATAAATAGATACACACACACACACACACACTGCATGCGATTGCGCACACATCTCACATGCAGACACATCCCTCTTTTCCTGTATTAATACTCTTGAAGCCTGCAGTTTGTGGAGCACCTGTTTCGTGTCCGCCGCACGCACAGGCTCAGAAATGCAAGCTGGGTTTAAACAGTGGCGCCTTGCCAACTGGGCAACCATGAGGCCGTTCTCAAACATTCAGTGTCTGCCAACTGTGCCCGTCCCCCTCTCTCTCTCTCTGCACTGGCACTCACAGAGACGGCACAGTGATCGATGCCACTCGCTGCCGACACACAACACTTTCTGCCAGAATCAGCTTTCCCACTACGCCCGCTGACAGCTCTCACAAACCCCTCTCTTTCTCTGCACCCTCTCATGCTTCTAGGGCCTGTGTGTGTGTGTGTGCGTGTGTGTGCGTGTGTCTGCGGTTTGTTCTTTAGGCTCTTGTTTTTCCTTTTCAAGAGCATGAGAGTTTGTCTTTCACTCTTAACCTGTCCACTCATCACTAAAAAACAAAACTTGGCAGATGCATTCATCCAGAGTGACTTACGTTGCATGTAAGGAATCCGTTTTATCAGTCCATGCATCCCTTGAGATGAGAAAAGTTTATGTTTAAAGAAACTATGTTTAACTTTTTTTTTTTTTTAAAGAAACCATGAAACGGGATGTATAATGCGTTTAAGGTGATGCATTTCTGAGCAAAACACAGGGCTTGATTCTAGAACTTTAGGACAGGGATTAATATTACATATCAGAATCGTTTGGATCTGGTTTACTCAGAAATGCATCACATGGGTTGTAAAATGGGTTGCATTTTGCATGCAAATGAGTGTTGACGTCTGCTGCTCATTAACAGTCCTGCAAGCACAGTGAATATGTTGCTGGCAGAACTGCGGTGGACCCAGAAATACTGCGGTGAACACAAAGTCTTTGGTTTGGCATGAAATATGATGAATCTTTCATGACATCACGGCCTGTGGAGAAGCAGCATGCAATTAATGCCCACATGCAAAGAGACTACACAAAAAAGTTAACATAAACAGCAGGAAAAAACAATGATAAATGCAAAGAGTATAACTCATATTTTGCAATGACAATTCCGACATTTTAAGTGTCTAAATACTTTTTTTAGGCCACTGAGAGTATATAAAACGCACTATGTATGAAAGCTGCAAAAAGCTTTAGAATTTCTTTCTAAATAAAACTAGCTGCAGCACGGCTACGGTTCTGACTTAAATAACTTCAGGACAGAAACTGTAGGTAATGGAAACCCAATGCAAAGGACAGAAAATAGCAGCTTCACGTGTAATTACAGCTGTACATCAGTGCAGAAAGAGCAGGGCAGCTCTGACGTGACCACACTGAAGCCTGATGAAGGGTCAGTCCCTGTAAAAGCTTATATTTAGGCAGAGCTACGGAGACCTTTAAAATACACACACTCCACACGAGCTGCAGGAACGAGCACAAACGACACGTGAAGAAAGTGAGGTGCATTTTAACACACACACACACACACACACACGCACACACACACACACACACAAGAATATAATGACTACCTCTGCTGCCCCATCAAAAGAAAAACTTGATTTTCAACATCTGCGTGTCTAAACTCTTAAAAATAAAGGTTCCAAAAGGGGTTTTACAGATTGATGACATAAGAGAACGTTTTAAAAGAGAACATTTTAAGTTGCTAAGATGCCACAAAGGACCTATAAGTTCCAATGATGTCAAAAAAAAAAAACTTTAAGTACCAAAAGTCATAAAAGAACCTTTAATTTCCTATAATGACAAAGGACATTTTAAGGTCCTATAACGCCATATGAGAACTTTTATGTTCATATGATGTCATAAAAGAACCTTTAAATTCCTATGATGTCATAAAAGAACATTTAATTCATACAGTCATAAAATAATCTTTTAGTTCCTATGTCATAAATTCATCTTTAACTTCCTATGATGTCATAAATTAATCTTTAAGTTCCCATGATGTCATAAAGGAACCTTTAAGTTCCTATGATGTCATAAAGGAACCTTTAAGTTCCTATGATGTCATAAAAGAACATTTAATTCATAGTCATAAAATAATCTTTTAGTTCCTATGTCATAAATTCATCTTTAACTTCCTATGATGTCATAAAAGAACCTTTAACTTCCTATGATGTCATAAAGGAATCTTTAAGTTCCTATGATGTCATAAAAGAACCTTTAACTTCCTATGATGTCATAAAGGAATCTTTAAGTTCCTATGATGTCATAAAAGAACATTCAAGTTTCTGAGATAAGAGAACTTAAGTTCCTATGTTGTCATTAGAAAACCATTAAAGGTCCTATAATACCATAAAAAAATTCCTATGATGTCCTAAAAACACTTAAGTATTCTATGATGTTATAAAAGAACCATTAAGTTCCTATAATGCCATTAAAGAAGTTCATATGGTATAAAATAATCCTAAATTTCATTAAAAAAACAGAAAACCTCTAAAGTTTCCATGATGCTATAAAACATTACATTACAATTTATTTAGCAGAACATTTAAGTTCTCATGATGTGATAAGAGAACCTTTAAATGATTTTGTACATTTACTAATACAATGACATTCAGACATGTAGTCAGTGTGACTTGAAGTGTGCAAATGAATCAGTTTATTGAGGAACTACTAATAACTATAGTATAGTGTGAAAGATCTTCAGAAGAAGTGAAACAGAGAACACAGAAGAAGAAGGAGAAGAAGGGAAGAACTGATCTTAGATATTCACAGGCTAAAAATATACACAGGCGGTCGAGATCAGAGGCAGAAGTCTGGACTGTGATGTCCTAACGCAGGTGCTGAAAGTGTGTGTGTGTGTGTGTGTGTGTGTGTGTGTGTGTGTGTGCGTGTGCGTGTGCGTGTGCGTGTGCGTGTGAGAGAGAGAAAACGTTTAACCTTGGGAAGGCTGAATTGTTTTCAGTGAGTTACAGTCATCATGCATGTGTGTGGTCAAGTGTGTACTTCAGCAGCCGTCTTGGGGATCATTAACACTGTGTGTCTGTGTCTGTGTGTGTGTGTGTGTGTGTGTGTGTGTGTGTGTGTGTGTACACACATAGCCAGGAATCTTCAGTTTCTCTCTGAATAGTGCCCGTATATAAATAAATCTCACACACAGAGGGCGATCAGGTTTGGGGGGGGGGTTATATTACGGCCAGTCTTTCTGAACGACACGAGCAGAGTTTCAGTTGAACAGCAATATAACAGACAGACAAAAACTGAAACCAGCATAAAGATTCAGTTTCTGACAACATTTCAGGATTCAGTCTCTGTGCACAGCTCTCATATCATGAAAAACACATAATCCCACATTCACAACTCCCTCTCCTATCCACACAGATCATTTACGGAAGCTGAACCGCAAAAACAACTCATGAAACTAAGTGATTATTTTTTACTATTTTACAAAACCATGAGAAATTTTTTATATATGAACCACCCTCATTTACATAACTATTGCTCAGTACTACTAAATAAAGACTATTACACCTTACAAAACAATACACATCATGATACGTCATTATTCTACAATGCAAACGTAAACATTTAATATATATACATATACACATATATATATATGCATATACATATATGCATATACATATATATATATATATATATACAATAATTAATAATTATTTAATAAATAAATAATTTGCATTATATTATATTTAATTTATATATTTATTTATTTTATATATTTATTATTTACTACGTTTATTACGTTTATTTCATATTAATAATTTTAACAACATTATATATGGAAAAACAAATGCCACAAATGTGTGGAATGACCCTTTTTAAACGCAAGAAGACTTGAAATGAACTCGGCCATCATTGCAGACAATGTCAAAGATGTCAGTGAAACACACAGTTGGCAGTGAGTAAAGAGCCTCACGGCGGGTCACACTGGACCAGCTCATACACACAGCGGTTTTATTGTGCGATACATCAGCCTGTTTCCTGTTAATTAAGGTGCCTTTTTCTGCCCGGACGAGTCTTTAAAACAAGAGTACACCCCCATGACACTCCTCACTGTCACACTCCATGCTCAGTATTGTAACACGGCACCATCTTTAGCATGGCACTGATTTCACGCTCAGATTTAAGGTTCAGTATGAACAAAAAACCCTTCTGGGCTCTTTTGTGAAAACTCCCAGCATCCTCCGGCTCTTCCAGCACCTCCACAGTGTTTGTCTGGGACTTGGCAAGCAAGAGTAAATGCTCATTTTGACAGCCAGACACGGATTCATTTCATTACGGACTTCTGACTACCCAACACTGCAACGAATTCTGGCTGAGAACTGTCCATCTAGATGAGCAGTTTAACTGCAATTTACATACTCACATCCCACTAACAATAAGCTACTGTACAAGGATTATTGTTCCTTCTGAAGAACACAACGGCTTTTAAATCACCCTTCATTACAAATCTGAACTCTGGATCGAGTTACACTGAAGTATGTGCTGCAAATCTCTCTCAACTGAGATCCAGAACAAGATCTGGGTGAGAGTACTACAATCCAAACCTGGTTTTCTTGTTGAGCAGAGGTGTGTAGCTGCTCTACTAAGTGATCAGATGCACCATTTTCACCTGCTGGACCAGAAAACAGCAACAAAAAAATAAAAAAATAATTAAAAATAAATAAATCCAGCAACCATTCAGGTCACACTAACATTGTGGCAGTGAGTTTTGCATGTGCAATACCACTCATATGTTCTTCAAAAAATGTACAAAAATAAAAATAAATAAATAAATAAACAAAAACAAACCTGTTGTTCTTCAATTCCACCCCGAAAAAAAAAAAGACAAAAATATATAAATACATAAACAAAAATCGTATTTCTTATTTATATATTTCTCAAATAGCAAACATTGTATAAACACACAGCGCTTCATATATATAACCCCGACTCAACAAAATGAGTCGGACAGGGTCAGAAAATGCGTCCGTTCAGTCCAGATACAAGTAAGTTTTTGCTACCATATGCATGCCTATAATATCCAAATATTATAGGCATGCATATGGTAGCAAAAACTTACTTGTATCCAAATAAAATATCCAAATATTATAGGCATGCATATGGTAGCAAAAACTTACTTGTATCCAAATAAAATATCCAAATATTATAGGCATGCATATGGTAGCAAACACTTTGGGAAACATGAAAAGGATGGAAACATGTACTTCTTCAAAATGGTCAGGAAGCAAGCCTCTTGACACCGCAGCTCCCCTTTGGATTAATTGTTTGCTTTTCAAACTGACTGGCACAGATATTATCACAAGGTAGGACTTTGCTATATTGTTACTGTTTGTTGTTCATGTATATATCAGCACTTGTCCGATGGTGATGAATATGCATGCCTTCAGATGGTATAATATATAATAACGCTGGCTTGGTGTTGTTTATATTTGATATTTGTTGCTGCAGCACATATTGATAGGAAATTAATAGTAAAAGATGGTGTTCCATGTTGTCATGTGGGGTAGTAGGGAGAAAGTAATCGGGAATACCTCCCAAAATGACCAAAAGTCTCTGTCTTTAAAGGGATAGTTCACCCAAAATTGTCTCATCATTTATTCATGCTCCGTACTATGGAAGTCAATGGGGTCCATCAATTGTTTGGTTATCGACATTCTTCAAAATATCTTTTGTGTTCAGAAGAAAAAAAAAAAAAAAAATCATACAGGTTCGAAACAACTTGAAGGTGAGTAAATGATGACAACATTTTCATTTTTTGGTGAACTATCCCTTTAAGTCCAAGTCAAGTCTCGAGTCAGTTGTTCAAGTGTTTTTTTCTGCGACTTAAGTGCGACTCGAGTCCAAGTCGTACACTCAAGTTTCCTTCACTGCTTAATATGAGGAGAGATAGAGAGACTTGAATCCTCACAAATAACCAAAACAAACTCAAGCATAAAACATGGAATATAAAAGGCAAAGAACCATGACGCCAGAAGCAAGATATTAAACAAATGAAGAAAAGAAGGATAAACTGCAGGAAAGGTTGGAGAACACAAGCAAGCAGGATAAAAAATAAATATTATTTGGGATGGACGAGAAGGATTTCCAAATCAACCAAAAGATTGAAGTGAGCAAAAAGAAACATGCAGCTTTAAAACGCAAGAGCATCAACAGGAGGGACCGTCCGAGGGTTTCATGCGGTGATGTTATCGCAGCCCCAAACCACACAGAGGAGGAGAGGAGGAGTTTCTGACCTGTCACTCTTCCACGACGCTCGACTAGACCAGAAGATCCGTCCTTCAGAGAGAATTATAAAATCCGCCGGCTAAAGAAAGACACAGAGATGAGGAGAGGGTTATCATGGAGTCTGACTGTATGGATGGATGAATGTTAAACATCACACACAAATGGAAGAAGAGCAGAGGAGAAAACACTTTATTAAAGTGGAAATATACACAGACATCACATTTGAGAACATGCACACTATATAAATGATGCACTGCTACTGATTAAAAGAGCAGACGAACATATAAAAACACACAATACTTCAAATATTAGCACTGATTTATTTTTAAACCAGAATCAAGTTTATTGGTGGCACTGGTCAGACGTTGGAAGCACATCAGGGCTCATTTTCAATTATAAACCAGATTTCTAAAGGAGGAAAACAGCTATCCATAACCATCAGTTTGGCAACTGAAACAAAATTAAAAAGCACAAGTATTGGTCATATAAAAATAAACATGCATCAGTGCATCTCTTCCAGAGCAGCCCTTTATGTTTTGACGTTTCTGACTTGGAGTTAAAAATTAAACCTTTAAAAGGATGTGGCACTGAGGGCAATGGTTTTAATAGCCTGTTTTACAGACTTAATGACATCTTTACACTTACAGTCATGAAACACTCACACGTCACGGACATTAAAATGTGTGCCTTGGTTTGGACTGCAGCGAATCTGCATGCATTCACACACACAACAGCAGTGGAAATAATAATGTGTAAAATCTTAAGCAAAGGTATCATATGCATTTAAAAAGGAGTAGTTTCCGACACGAGCTGTAAGCAGTCGACCAATCACACAGAGCAGAGTAGACCAATCAGAACAGACTGGGCCATCTGACCAATCAGAGCAGAGTAGACCAATCAGAACAGACTGGGCCATCTGACCAATCAGAACAGAGTAGACCAATCAGAACAGACTGGGCCATCTGACCAATCAGAGCAGAGTAGACCAATCAGAACAGACTGGGCCATCTGACCAATCAGAGCAGAGTAGACCAATCAGAACAGACTGGGCCATCTGACCAATCAGAGCAGAGTAGACCAATCACAACAGACTGAGCCATCTGACCAATCAGAGCAGAGTAGACCAATCACAACAGACTGGGCCATCTGACCAATCAGAGCAGAGTAGACCAATCACAACAGACTGGGCCATCTGACCAATCAGAGCAGAGTAGACCAATCAGAACAGACTGGGCCATCTGACCAATCAGAGCAGAGTAGACCAATCACAACAGACTGAGCCATCTGACCAATCAGAGCAGAGTAGACCAATCACAACAGACTGGGCCATCTGACCAATCAGAGCAGAGTAGACCAATCACAACAGACTGGGCCAACTGACCAATCAGAGCAGAGTAGACCAATCACAACAGACTGGGCCAACTGACCAATCAGAGCAGAGTAGACCAATCACAACAGACTGGGCCATCTGACCAATCAGAGCAGAGTAGACCAATCACAACAGACTGGGCCAACTGACCAATCAGAGCAGAGTAGACCAATCACAACAGACTGGGCCATCTGACCAATCAGAGCAGAGTAGACCAATCAGAACAGACTGGGCCATCTGACCAATCAGAGCAGAGTAGACCAATCACAACAGACTGGGCCAACTGACCAATCAGAGCAGAGTAGACCAATCAGAACAGACTGGGCCATCTGACCAATCAGAGCAGGGTAGACCAATCACAACAGACTGGGCCAACTGACCAATCACAACAGAGCAAAGTTTCATGTTGTGTCGAGCCTTCTTAGTGTTTTAAAAATAGCGATTTTTGATGCTATCATAGTCGTGCCCCAAGCACTCCCATTCACAAGGCAATTTGACCAAAAAACGAAAATACGGTCAAACTTAAAAGTGGCGTTTCCATTCTAATTATGCTTTTACATGAAAGTTTGCCTCGGGTAGATTAACAAAAAGACCCTAGGTCGCATTTTGGCGAGAGTTTCGCTTTAAGTGTTTGAGAATAACACTATTCTTCTCAAACTATTTTGTCATTTATTTCCAACTGTATCTGAGCTCAGTTTACCCTTCCATGCACATTTAATATCCAGGAAAACCACCACATGCACATTTAATATCCAGGAAAACCACCACATGCACATTTAATATCCAGGAAAACCACCACATGCACATTTAAGCGTCAAAATCAAAGCAACACAAACTGAAAATAAACATGTAGCTGCAGTGTTTTTGATTAGTTCATTAGTTCTAGATCATTAACCTTTGCAAAGGAAACAATCAGCAATACAATTTTAATGTAGGTCAGAGAGAAAGCGCTCAAGCATGTGTGTGTTAACCGGGACCGAGGGGTGAACAAACCAGCCACACACAATCACAGCAAGTCATGCGGACGTAATGCCAGCGCACACAAACACAGGCCCCAGCGCAGGGCAGGAACACAATGTCCCAATTACAGATTATGTTGCATGCTAATGTCTTCCTGATGTCAGTCTCAATTTGATTCAGTGCTTCATTTGACTGATGACTCCTCACAGACGTCTGCTCACACACATATATCTGCATTAACTTCAGACACAGTAGAGGAACACAACTA
Organism: Squalius cephalus; assembly: GCF_949319135.1. NCBI lineage: Eukaryota > Metazoa > Chordata > Actinopteri > Cypriniformes > Leuciscidae > Squalius > Squalius cephalus. Next base: position 4,810,132 of record NC_137138.1, on the reverse strand, counting down.
ACAGAAAAACTTGTTTTTGAAAAGGTGGTTTTGATATGAGCTATGACATTTAGATGTAATAACCTCAAACCTCATTAGTGACTTGTTGCAGTTTAATGCAATGCAACAAAATGTGCATCACAATTTTAAATAGCATAATAAAAAACATTCTCCAAGAATGTGCCGTGTAGTCCTGACAAATCATTTTAGTTTGTTTTTTTCAGGCGATTCATCAAAAAAAAAAAAAAAAAAAAATCAAATAACTGATTCTCTTAACTTTTTTGTAACAAATTAATCTTTAGTTAAAGATTGTGGTTTATCCCTATATCAATTCAGTTATGTAAATAAGTGAGGCGTGCCGGATGTTGGTGAAACATTTTGTGCGTGACATCTGAAGTGGCGTGTGAGTTTCCTCTCGTTGTAAAGGGACGCGACCTTTTATAGATAATAAAAATAATTAAATAAATAAATAATTAAAAAATAATAATAATAATAAAAAAACTATATATATATATATATATATATATATATATATATATATATATATATATATATATATATATATATATATATATATATATAATAAAATTAATAAAAAGATGTTTACAAAAAAAGTTAACTTAAGACAAAATATTTACAAATTATGAACGGCATAGATGTTCAAATTTGCCACTTATGTAACTTAATGTCGTTAGCTATATTAGCTTGTAGCAAAAACAAGGAAACTAGTTTTCTAAACTGTAATGTAATCCGTTATGAGAAACTTGTAGCAGATACGGTTGCAAACAAGCTTCCAATACACACACACACACACACTAATACAAACTGATGTTCTCAATATCTAGTTGACATTCAGAGCATCATTGATCTTTTGTTACACACACACACACACACACACGCTGTGGCAGGTGTCTGGATCTCTTGTCAGATCACTGACAGCGGACTAAAATTGATGAGCTACGAGTCAAAGGTCGCGTCCCTTTACAGCGAGAGGAAACCGTCACACGACTCTTCTGACATCACACACAAAACGTGTCATTAACATCCGGCGATCGAGCCGTCGGTCACACTCTGACACACACCACGAGGAAGTGAAGATGTCACGGGTCGCCCTCTTCATAATGGAGGATTTCTATTATCGAACACAGAGACGACGACTCGATTGTTGGCGTTGAGATCGGAGAACAAACAGGTTTGATTGATGAGACGAAGACTGTGGCACTACAACACAAGAGGATGAGATTGTTATATTTCAATGTGATCACTCAAGCAAAGCTCTCAGAGGAGACGGGATATGAGTTATTAATCAACTTCAGTTCTCATACATTTCAAAACGGGCATGAGAAAAGTCTGAATAGTTCGATCATCATATACTCATCTTGGTTTCAAACACACCTGAATTATTTTTTTATTTATTTTTTTATTGCTGAAAACATTCCCACTATATTTATTACTATATTATCCCAATAATAATCTCAAATTTCATACTTTAAAGGCACAGTGTGCGAGTTTCGCCACTAGAGGTCGCTTATTCAAAACAACAAAGGCTTAGCTTGATGACGCCGTGAACGAGTGTGGGATTCTGGGAGTTTAAATATACTATGGTATAATAATAATAAAGTTACATTTAATGTCCGCCTCCTTCCTCCCTAAACTTAAACTTTGTTACGGTTTCGTTTGATCACTTAAATTCATTGCATTTTATTTCATTCTAATGAAATGGCCGCGAGTGCCAAGTTACTACTCACACAGCTCACTTTACTTGAGGAGTAACGCAGCGCTGTCAAAAAACAATCATACTAATATACTTTTGAGTGCGTTGAAAGTTGTGTTATAACATTACTCTGATACTTGCAACACATAGCATTAAGCAAGATCGATATTAGAATATCATATTAATAAAAGCTGGATGACTTATGATGCTAAATGGCATGCAGATAATATTGTGTTATATGGCAGAGAAAATGCTGTATTACTGTTACAACAAATAAAGCTCTTTCTGATTATGCTGCTGACTAAATACTGTTGTCTCTGAGGTACAAACATGTTACTCGCGGCAAATCAAGAAAACAAGAGATTCTTCTAATCAACAATAAGACCTGTTGAGCTGTATAAGAATGATTTGTTTTCTGTGGATAAAGGTTTCCAAACAGTCGCTCACCTGCCTAATAAAACACATATTTAAACGTCTTTGTGTTTGCATGGTTTCTACGGAAGTAAAACTGGAAATCGGAGATAACGTGGACATGACGTCAGTGACACGGGCCGTTACACTGGATAAAACAGCTGATCTATCTGGATCTGGAAACATTGTAGGAAACATTTGGAATAATATAAGTACACAAAACAAAATGCATAACAGTATTCTACTGGTTTTTGTCTATTTTATTCCAAAATCTTACATATTGTGCCTTTAAGACTGTCATAAATATTAGAATTGTAATTTTAAACTTTAATAAATTAAGTATTATTAAATACTTTAAATTTATGGTGAAATGTTACAATATTATATTTTAATGTTTGTATTTATTTATTTACTATTATTATTATTAATAATAATAATAATAATAATAATAATAATAATAGCTATTATTTTAATATTTTTGCACTTTTATTTTTTTATTTCATATTATTTAATTAAAACTAATTCTATGTATATATATATGTAATATATATATGTGTGCGTGTGTGTGTGTATATGTATATATGTGCATGCATATATATATATATATATATATATATATATGTATTAACGGTGCTATACAAATAAAAGTATGTTAAATCAAATAATAATAATAATGTATTATTACTACTATTATTTTATAGTCATATTGATATATAAATCACAAAACAATTTTGTTAATAAATAAAAAAATATTAGAAAGAAAATGCAATTAGATATTTTACCCAAAATCATGCAGTCTTAGTGGAGGTTTAAAACAACATTCAAAATTTCAGTCTGGTTCTCACGTATAAAGTGATCGTGCAAGTCATATAAACTTGCGCGATTGTATGAAAAAGAGAAGTATGAACAATCTGTCTAAAATCTCCTTTTGTGTTCCTCAGAGGAGGAAGTTATTCTGACGTTTATTAGGACGTTTATCATCCTCCTCTCGATTAACTCCAGATTTCCTAAAGACATCAGGCAACAATTAATATCTGTAAATGATTGACTCTCACATGGTCTTTTGCAGCTGCTTCCCGTTTGTTTGGACTGAATCGGAGTTGTTACGGCAGCCTGGAGGTGACGGGTCACAGGATCTTGACCTTTGAACTAAATCAGCTCCAGGTCATGTGATCTCAAACTGTTCATATGCTGATCAGTTTAGCTGGAGTGTGTGACGTCCATCCGATAAATGCTATAATGATCTTGATTCTTTTATATATATCTTAATTTTTTAATAATAATATATTTTTGGATGGCATGATGCAATTTAATGTCTATTAATTTGTGAAATTTTCATTAATTTAATTTTGTATTAATTTATATGGTTCATTTTTAATAATACATTTTTTTGACATGACACAATGCAGTTTAATTTGTATTCATTTGTGAACTTTTCCTTAATTTATTATTGATTCATTTTGTAATAATAATCTAATTATTTGAGATGGCACAATTAAATTTAATTTATAATATAATAATTACTGAAAATTTCATTAATTAAATTATTATTATTAAATTATTGGTTCTTTTTTTTAAATAATACTAAGTGGCCAATATATATATATATATATATATATATATATATATATATATATATATATATATATATATATATATATATATATATATATATATATATATAAATAAAATGTGAAACATTATATGAGACAATTAAATTGCATTGTGCCATCTCAAATAAATAAATAAAAAAAAATTTTTTTTTTTGAGATGGCACAATGCAATTTAATTGTCTCATATAATGTTTCACAAAAAAACACTTTTGAAAAGGAGCTTTCATTGTTGCGGTTTCAGAGAATGCTTACTTATAAATCAATTATTTTCTGTATTTAACAATCTTGTCAAATCCAGGCAGACCAAAGTGTGTGCTGGGTTCATAAGCAGATAAACCCTTTTTAATTATAAATTAAACCTGACTTAAACATGTATTATTTTCAAAAGCAGAAGTTGGGCAGAATTTCTACACAACACTTTTCCATAAATCATCATACAGTGACCAGAGGCTGTTGAGCTCCAGAAAAGCACAAACCAATCAACTTCAGAAGACTTTGCACATAGTTAACTCCAATTTTAAGGTACATTTATCATCCTTTCCTGTCATTTAGGATCTTAACAGCCCATGGTCACTGTGTTTGTTCAGCTTTTGTGCTCTACTGAAGAAAGACAATCATCCAGGTTTGAAATGACATTGAAATCACATTCAATAACTGTACTGTCTAAACAAGTCTTACGAAGAGTAAAAGAGAACAAAATCAAGTAGTCGTCACTACAGTCCTCCAAAAAAAAATCTCTGTCAATATTAACTCAAGACACAAGACAGAGAGAACGAGAGAGAGAGAGAATGAGAGAAAGACAGACATGAATCTCAAGTAGTCTTGAGTAGAGGGAGTCTTTTGTTCTGGACCCAATGACAGCGAGCATCCCTCATTCTCATACTCCGTGTTTTCTTTACGTCTTTTTGGCAGCGCATTTATCATTCCTCCACACAAACGATTGTGCTACAAAACTCACGAGCGCAGGCGATACAAAGGACGGCTAAACCGGGGGCCTCCGATCAGCCGCCCGCGCTGGTTGCTAGGTTACCTTTGATCTTTTTCAGAAACTCGTCAACAAGCCTGTCACTTCCACAAGTCTTCAGGAGGACTTCACTTCTGCAGCTGTTGTTGATTCAAAAAGACATGATAGACTAAAGGCTTGCCAACGTAAAATTGCGTTCAAATAATAATATCCATGACTACATTCACAATATAGACAGATACTGAATAAAAATGAAGTTCTCCCATTTCTATTTGCCGTATCCTCAAGATCTCTTACGTAAACTGAAACGGCACTGTTTAGCTCTGATTCAGGATTGCTGACACCATTAGAAAATAATGGCTACGAACAAATTGCTTATTCACTAGAAAATCAGGGAAACTGCATTAAATTATGTGACTGTTTCAGCAGTCTGTCCAAATTTCCAAGAGTCGCTGCAACACTTTCATCGGGATGGAAACAGTAGCTGTCGATCACTAACGGAGACGCCAGCGCTGACTGACAACTTCATTTGCCATCTGGATTTTCCAATCCATCACTTTCAATAAGAGGTACAAGAACCAGCAAGTAAGAGGCACTTCACATTATTTTTACATGGATATTAAATATGCATTACTTTCCCTGACTATATAAATAAGTCAAAGTTTTCCAATGCCTTTACATTCAAATAAATTAGGAAGTAAACCACAGGACAGAATCATTAACAATCATTTCACTGCAGATCCAAGGACCGCATAATATACACTACCGGTCACAAGTTTTAGATCGGTAAGATTTTTAATGTTTTTGTAAGAAGTCTCTTCTGCTCATCAAGGCTGCATTTATTTGATTAAAAATACAAACAAAAACAGTAATATTGTGAAATATTATTACAATTTAAAACAGCTGTTTTCTATGTGAATATATATTAAAATGTAATTTATTCCTGTGATCAAAGCTGTATTTTCAGCATCATTACTCCAGTCTTCAGTGTCACATGATCCTTCATCACTCTAATATGATGATTTGCTGCTCAAGAAACATTTCTGATTATTATCAATGTTGAAAACAGTTTTTTTCATTTTTATTTCATGCTATGATGAATAGAAAGTTCAAAAGAACAGCATTTATCTGAAATCTAAAGCTTTTGTAACATTTTACACAACCGTTCAAAAGTTTGGGGTCAGTAAGAATTTAAATTTTATTTTTGGGGGAAATAAATAAAATAAATAAATACTTTTATTCATCGTTAAACTGATCAAAAGTGACAGTAAAGACAATTATAATGTTAGAAAATATTCTATTTTAAATAAATGCTGTTCTTCTGAACTTTCCATTCATCAAAGAATTTTGAAAAAAAAATGTAAAAAACTGTTTTCAACATTGATAATAATAATGAATGTTTCTTGAGCATCAAATCATCATATTAGAGTGATGAAGGATCATGTGACACTGAAGACTGGAGTAATGATGCTGAAAATTCAGCTTTGATCACAGGAATAAATTACAGTTTAAAATATATTAAAATAGAAAACAGTCATTTTAAATTGTCATAATATTTCACAATATTAATGGGTTTTTTTTTTTTTTGTTTTTTTTTTAATCAAATAAATGCAGCCTTGGTGAGCAGAAGAGACTTCTTTTAAAAACATAAAAGACCAGTAGTGTACATCGAAATAAAATCAATATCATGATAAGGCTTAATGCGATTGCCAAATCACGAAAGCTACAATTGAATTGAATATATATATATGTGAAGACTTCAGATGCAAAAGCCTCTAAGTACCATCTGAAATTTTCTTCTAGAATGATCATTTTTATCAAACTCGTATATTTAAGTTCAGTAATTTCACTTAAATGACAATGAAGATTACCTATTATTGTCATTTAAGTGAAATTACTGAACTTAAATATACAAGCTTGATAAAAATGATCATTCTAGAAGAAAATTTCAGATGGCACTTAGAGGCTTTTGCATCTGAACTCTTCATACATATATATTATATATTCACTAAGTCAGTTATTTCTAATATCACGCATCCCTTCTTGACCCGACTTAACCTGCATTATTGTGTTCCTGTGTGAGGTAACAAACCAAACATCTACTTGTGTTCCTTTATGAGTTGTGTTCTGCTATAAAGCTGCAATACTCACATAAAGTACATTTACAGTAAAGAGCACTATCAAAAAACATCAGCATTTGTGTGTCAAATTCTTTCAAATCACCCTCAATTGACCAACACCAATGAAGATGGTCCTTATTGTCAGCGAACTGGCAAAGGCAAGCAGAAGAGAAAGAGAAAAAGAGAAATAAAAAGAAAACAAAACAGGAATTTGGGTCAAAAAGGAAACCGAGAGAGCAGCCAACAAGCATCCAGCATCAGAAAACTCGACTCAGCCGAGATGGAATGCAAATCAGCTTCCATGCAAATGCCAAACGTCTCCAAGGGGCCCTCGGAGAAAAGACCCTTTATGTGCCAGTGTTTTCCATGCGTCCGCCTGAAGACGTAAGCGCATCCCTGCTAACCTGATGATAGGGATTGAGATCATACAGGAGAACAAGCAGGACAACAGAGGAAGCATTCAACAAATCTGCAGAAGCAAACAACTACTCACTTGAACGCCATGGCATCGAGCGGCGAATACTGATTCATTAAAGAGTCTTTCCGAGGTTCACGTCTCAGGCTGAAGATGGAGAGAGAGCTCTTCACGGATCTGTGGAGAGGACACAAGGACTTTTCAGATTAGGAGGGGGAGATATTTCAACTTGCACATACAAAGGCCGCGCTCAGAATACAATACTAACGAACAGTATGTACTTTACACTGCCTGAAGCCGTATGCAACAGTGGCGTGTCACATGACCTCATTATGTTTCATTTAATCAGTGGTGTCACAAAAAATAGAGTTATGTAGATATTTTGTGTTTCGAATTTTTGGGAAGACTAATCAAATAATGAGTCTAGAAAGAAATAATACAAGAGATGGTAATATTATTACTTCTGGTTCAATAGTCACACTTGAAATAGGTCAAATTATACTTGTTCTAGCACTATTAGAATGACTATTAGTAGAAAAATAATTAATAAGAAACATAAATTTAAGAAAAATAAATAAGAAACAGCTCGCAATTACAGAGTGATTCAATCCGACTCCCAAGAACGAAGCGATTCAATCCGACACCCAATTACAGAGCGATTCAATCGACTCCCAAGTACAGAGCGATTCAATCGACTCCCAAGTACAGAGCGATTCAATCCGACTCCCAAGTACGGAGCGATTCAATCCGACTCCCAAGTACGGAGCGATTCAATCCGACGATTCAACTGACTCCCAACAGTACAGAGCGATTCAATCCAACACCCAATTACAGAGCGATTCAATCCAACACCCAAGTACAGATGGATTCAATGTGACTCCAAAGAGCAATTCAATCCGAATCCTAAGAGAGATTCAATCCAAATCCAAAGAGTTCATGAATCAGGCATCAGTAATTCTGATTTAAAACAGTTGGCTGATGATGACCATGCGACCCAAGACTAGATTACTGAAATCTTGTCAGGTGTCAAACACAAACCTGCAACTTAACCAATACAATAGCGTTTGTACTAAAAAGCAAGCAGCACTACTGAGAAATCCAATTAAACAAATAGCTCTGAAGGCCAACAATGACAAATACCAAGTTATTACAGTTTTTATAGTAACAATTAATATTATATTATGGTGGATACCATGATTGATTACCATGGTAACTTTTTAACTCCACACACACACACACACACACACACACACACACACACACACACACAGCTGTTCTCGGGGCGAGCGACACAAGGCTGATGAACACTACTTTAGCCTCATCTAAAGGAGAGAGGGGTTTCCGCCAGCTGGGAGGGGGATTCCATCGCCATGGCGACAGCAGAACCCCAGAGAATGAATAGAACGGTTCTGGAATCCAGCGAGATTCAGGAGAGAGAACATGAGAGTCAGATCTTACTAACTACAGAAACATCAGATTCTATCACCTGCACAAAGGTATGAGCGTTTTCATCAGCGAAAAATAGATTAACAGAGACCCTGAAACCGAAGAGAAAAACTGCTAAAAATAGAGCAATACATACAGGTAGTTTATACACAATATATTTCCTTCAGCTCTAGTCGAACTTAATATCTGAACAGATCAGAGCGCAACAGGGTGATTTTACAAAACAGATTAAAACTGCAGCACACCGTCAGCTTCATAAATTATTCAGTATGTCAACAGATGCAACATCAAGCCAATGAAGGAAACACTACACTACAGGAACAGGAAGAAAACTAGATTATCAAACTATTCACACGTTTGCGACTGGTAAGATGATTGAACACATTTGAAAACAGTTGAGCTGCTACATATTTTTGAGAAAACCGTGATAATTTTTTTTCAGGATTCCTATAAATAGACAAAAAAAAAAGTACAGCATTTATTTGAAATAGCAATCATTTAACATAATATAAATGTCTTTACTGTCACTTTTGATTAATTTAATGCATCTAATGCATTAAATGCAATTATGCAAAAAATAATGCAATTGCTGAATAACAGTATTGACCTTTTTTCAAAAGAAAAATCTTGACTGAAGAAAATTTGTGTGGGATTTTCTCATCCAGCCGTCTGATCATGTTACATTATGCATTAAGATGACATTATAAGAGAGGAACAAAGCAATTAGTCAAGGAGCCAACAGTATACGTAATATACAATGTCGGGTTTAATACCAGACAAACATAAATTGTCACTTTAAAATCACTTAAAATCTTTTCAATATGTTTCATTGGTTATTAAATGGCTCTTGGCAGCTCTAGAAGACGGGTCTCTCTCTCGACTCCCGAACGCCTCGAGGCTCGCGTCTGAGACATCACTGATGTCCTCTGGGAGACAAGCGTATGGCAGTCGTCTAGCCCACTTCTCCTCATTAGGGTTCATGAAACCCACAACAGAACCGCACAAAGACACTAATGGTGATCGCAAGGCTGACACTGTAAATCACTTTTAGCATATAGGTACAACCATCAGAGTACACAAAGAACGGACCATCGGGGATTAACTGAGATGTTCTGACAATTACGCGTCGCAACATTCCTGCTCATTTGCATGTGTCAACATCTCCGCTTTGAACCAATGGTTTGGAAACAACGCTGGATTTCTATACAGACACAAATTCCTTCTCACCTCAGAACAATGGCAGCTAATTACCCAAACGTGACGGGCGGTTACAACCGTCTCATCGATCCCAGTAGGGTTCTCCCAGAATGCAACGGGCCACTAAAGGTCAAATGCTTATTTGATCCTTTAATGAACTGCTTCAGGAATGAAGAGACGCTCGGAATGGAACATTTATGATACGCAAGCGTTCCAGTTCTCTGGGTTTCCACAATACGACCCAATTGTTATATTTCCAGAAGTTTCCAATGAGGGTATGACATTCCTCAACAATGATTCCAAGAACCTGAGGTGCTTCAACCCGGGGTTTAAATCTGCAAGCAGACGGAAAACACAAGCCATAATCAAATTCTCCCAATAGATCCCATATGCATTGTAAAGGTATCCATTTACAAGGCTCCACTACATTCACGTCTAAAACTTGATTCCTTTTACAAAAAGGTTGCAACCAGGGTTTCTCTCTGAAATAGAAACTTGCTAAAACTTATAGGGCTCATGACACGAGAAATAAAATTTGCATTGATTTATTTGACATATAAGTGGTCTTTGTACCATTAAACATACTTCAAGTTTCATAGCTTAAAACATCCTCTTTATTATGAACCAAAGCATTTATTCAATTAAGCTAAATTAAAAAAAGACTCGTTTTGATATTGAGGGATCTGTGACGTATACAGATGTGTGTTCAGTTTCCACACACTTGAGTCTGCCGACAACTTTAGTTTAGTACTGTAGTTTAGCATAAAAGGTTCAGACATTGAATAATCAAATATAAAAATAATACGATGCATAGTCTTCACTGAGTGAATTAAAGATTCAAAGGTTATTCAGTCAAGAGCAGTGAGTGATTTTTTCTGTCTTTTGTTGTTTGATTAACATTAATGACAGCAGGTTTATTAGGCTGTCGTCACTTTAAGACCGAATGCACAGATCTAAGTTTGCCAAGTCAAGCATCACTATTATGTGATCAAACCTCTAATGTGTGCATCGTCCTGCAGCGTTTGTGCTTCAAACATGAATGATTCCTCAAATCATGCGTTTTGTTGAGGTGTTTTCTATGTCGACCAAGGTTTCCTAGTGGTCAACCGGTATATCGCCAAGGCCGATATTTTTTAATTATCGGCATTGGCCGAAAAGTTTCTCTGTTTGGCCGATGTGTCAGGAGCGGGACTTTTATTTTGACACTAAAACACACACATACAGTGTCCACTCTAAAGGGATGCATGAGCTCACTTTGAAATCGGACAGATGTGTCTTGAAACGCTGTGTGCGTGTGCTTTGATCTTGCAATGCTGCTACGGAAGGCTCACTCACACACACACACACACACACACACACACACACACACACACACACACACACACACACGAAGAGAGAAAACAGTGGAGGTTTAAATATGCATTTGATCACGGCTGAAGGAGACATACGGACACGTGCCAAAAGCCACAACTAAACTACACCTTCCAAAAGCCTGTCAGGAGGAATTCACAGACAATACAAGACTAGATATATTTACGTTTTTTGCAAATCTTGCTAACACAATGTTAGGCTTTTGCAGGTGATGTTTCTGATTCGTTTGGAATTAGTGGAATAATGAATGTGCATATGTGATATGCATGTAAATATAATAATCTTCAAAATGAGAAATTGTACTAGTGATGCTACAGCAGCATGCAAAAGAGAAGCACACTTTAAAAACAAAACCTACAACTAAACAACCAACAGAAAACCTATAAAGCACAACCACTTAATAACATAAAAAATGTTACTTACACCCACCAAGTGTTGGTAAAGACGCTCTGAAGCTCAGAGAAAACAACCACGAAAAGAAAAACTACAAAATCAACTGATATTGTCTACTCTATATGTTATTAAAATTGGCAATATGCATCCAATAACATCCAAAAAAAATACAAGACGTTCCTTAAACTCACCGAGTGCCGGTCAGACGCTCTGGAGCTCAGGGAGGACAACCACAAAATCCACAAAGATGCAACAAAAACAAGCGGGAATCATTTCAGTGTGTCCGCTGGTCTCATACGTGTCGGTTTCCTTTCAGACGTGTGTATAATTTAGAGTAAATCTGCAATTTTCTGGGTGTCATAAAGGTTGATGGTTCTGTCTGGCTGTGGAGGTCTGAACACGAGCAAACGGAGATGAAGAGACATTCAAACCTCCCCCTTTCCTTCCTTCCTTCTCTCTCTCTCTCTGTCTCTCTCTCTCTCTCTCTCTCTCTCTCTCTCTCTGAGAAAAGCATGCAGAATGTCAAAAACCATGCAAAAAAAAAAAGCACCCAAATCAAGACGGTTTAACCTCAACATCCACCCCGTCAAAGCAACAATTAATGTCAGATTATAACATTCTCACACACACACACTGTTTGAAGCACTGCTGTGACAGGTGCAAAACAATAACGGCAGATCAGCTGGTGCAACTGCATGCATTTGTGTGTGTGTGTGTGTGTGTGTGTGTGTGTGTGTGTGTGTGTGTGTGTGTGTGTGTGTGTGTGTGTGTGTGTGTGTGTGTGTGTGTGTGTATAGCAGAGCACACTTGAGATTGCTGACAGCAGAATATAATCAATGCACAGAGGGGGCTGGGTCAGTGTGTGAGTCTTCTATTGTTTACAGGGTCAGAGTGTGTCCATAACGCAGCGACACAGACCAGTCGGCTCTTCACCAGGGTTGGGAAGAGTTCTGGTTTCAAGATGATCCACACTTATCGCATTTCTATCCTAAATTTAACCACTACACTAGGGACGACAACTGATCAGAACGCAAAACCTAAACTGATCTCACAAGCTGCTCTGTGTGAATTTAGCAATTGGTTGTCCAGCACGAGTCTGAAGACCATGTGATGCATGTGCTCGGTCATCAGATGATCTGCATTTGCAAGAAAAAAAAAAAGATAAATGTTCACATTAGCAGAGCACAGGGTTTTTGATTAGAGATGCCAGATGCACAATATCACTATCACATTTTTAAATAAATGATTCATATCTGAAGCAGATATCTTATTTTCTTTGCAATTCCAACAGTATGGCAAGTATAGAAAAGCTCTAAAGATATCAGTTGTTTCTATCAAACATTAAAATATAATTTTAATTCAAGCATGTAAAGTTCAATGTAAATATCGTAGTTGTGCACAAAGTTTTTTCCATAATACAATTATTTTTAATATAATACATTATATTTTTTATGCATTTTATTAAAAAACAAGTTAACAATATATATATTTAAATTTATATTATATTATATTATATTATATTATATTATATTATATTATATATATATATATATATATATATATATATATATATATAAAATTGGTTATCAATCAAATTTCTATATCGTTCATCTTTTGAATTTCATCAAATTCAAAGCCTTTTTAATTGCAAAGATTTTTATGTTGCTTTACATCAGATAATTCGGGGGGAATTATGAAAGAATGACAAAAAGTCATGCATTGAAAAAGAAATTGTGCATGTACATTAGTTTAACTGTGATTCTCATCTACACGCCAATCACTTTCCAAATTTAATTAGCTTGTCTTTCTTTGTACCTGCTGGCTCGGTTTGAATTAATAACTTCTCTCTACGAAACTACCTTTCTGGAAGAACGAACACAGATTGTGATTTTAAAGAGATTGGTGTACCATTGAAAAGACATCAGCTCTGCAATAAAATAAGCCTCCAAACAATAGACATCTTATTGAGAAGTACAAAGCTGCAAAACTACAAAAATGTGTTGAATGGACTGGGAAGCTTTGAGTTGTGATAGTATGTCTACAGCAAACATTACAAAAGAGCAAGACAATTCTGTTTTCAATGCAAATGCAAATATACATTAACACATTCATACTAAAGTCTGCAGTGTGTAATATAGCTGTTTGTGAAGGTAAAAGATCTGCAAAGTTTTAAAGATCAAAGTGCACAACAAATAAGTTATTGTCCTACAACAGACTGGGCCATCTGACCAATCAGAGCAGAGTAGACCAATCACAACAGACTGAGCCATCTGACCAATCAGAGCAGAGTAGACCAATCAGAACAGACTGGGCCATCTGACCAATCAGAGCAGAGTAGACCAATCACAACAGACTAGGCCATCTGACCAATCAGAGCAGAGTAGACCAATCACAACAGACTGAGCCATCTGACCAATCAGAGCAGAGTAGACCAATCACAACAGACTGGGCCATCTGACCAAACAGAGCAGAGTAGACCAATCACAACAGACTGGGCCATCTGACCAATCAGAGCAGAGTAGACCAATCACAACAGACTGGGCCATCTGACCAATCAGAGCAGAGTAGACCAATCACAACAGACTGAGCCATCTGACCAATCAGAGCAGAGTAGACCAATCACAACAGACTGGGCCATCTGACCAATCAGAGCAGAGTAGACCAATCACAACAGACTGAGCCATCTGACCAATCAGAGCAGAGTAGACCAATCACAACAGACTAGGCCATCTGACCAATCAGAGCAGAGTAGACCAATCACAACAGACTGGGCCATCTGACCAATCAGAGCAGAGTAGACCAATCACAACAGACTGAGCCATCTGACCAATCAGAGCAGAGTAGACCAATCACAACAGACTGGGCCATCTGACCAATCAGAGCAGAGTAGACCAATCACAACAGACTGGGCCATCTGACCAATCAGAGCAGAGTAGACCAATCACAACAGACTGAGCCATCTGACCAATCAGAGCAGAGTAGACCAATCACAACAGACTAGGCCATCTGACCAATCAGAGCAGAGTAGACCAATCACAACAGACTGGGCCATCTGACCAATCAGAGCAGAGTAGACCAATCACAACAGACTGAGCCATCTGACCAATCAGAGCAGAGTAGACCAATCACAACAGACTGGGCCATCTGACCAATCAGAGCAGAGTAGACCAATCACAACAGACTGGGTCATCTGTCCAATTAGAGCAGAGTAGACCAATCACAACAGACTAGGCCATCTGACCAATCAGAGCAGAGTAGACCAATCACAACAGACTGAGCCATCTAACCAATCAGAGCAGAGTAGACCAATCACAACAGACTGGGCCATCTGACCAATCAGAGCAGAGTAGACCAATCACAACAGACTGAGCCATCTGACCAATCAGAGCAGAGTAGACCAATCACAACAGACTGAGCCATCTGACCAATCAGAGCAGAGTAGACCAATCACAACAGACTGGGCCATCTGACCAATCAGAGCAGAGTAGACCAATCACAACAGACTGAGCCATCTGACCAATCAGAGCAGAGTAGACCAATCACAACAGACTGAGCCATCTGACCAATCAGAGCAGAGTAGACCAATCACAACAGACTGGGCCATCTGACCAATCAGAGCAGAGTAGACCAATCACAACAGACTGGGCCATCTGACCAATCAGAGCAGAGTAGACCAATCACAACAGACTGGGCCATCTGACCAATCAGACAGAGTAGACCAATCACAACAGGGGCACGTTCAAGCTCAAAACGGTGCGCAACGTTTTACTACGGTTTCCGGGTTGAACGTCATGTTTCCTGGAAACGGTGTGCAACGGGGTTTGAGATACGTTTTCTCTTGTTTGGTGGGTGTGTCAGAACTGCAGTCCAATCAGCAGCAACATGTATATAAAGCACGCGGTATTAAAGTGAACTCGCACAATGGGTTCAAGGAAAGTAATTTACAAATGTGTTCGATGCAGCTCGGTATACGCAACAACTGAGGAAATTAGAAGACATGTTTGTCGTAAGTTTTATTGTAAAAATATAGGATATCAACATAATGATGTAGTTGTTTATATTTTTAGCTTCATTGCAAGTGTATGACATTTGGTATAGAAATAAACAATGGTAATTAAGTGCTTTTCCTAAAAATGAGAAAGAAAATACAGGGTATTAAAACAGTATTACAAATAAAGTCAGTATGTGAGGCTAAATAGATGTGTTTTAGTCTGAATTAGGTAAGATGTGTGCTTCAGTTTCAGCAATCCCTTCACTCGATTGGGATGTTCTCTTTTGTTCTGGGCGGCAAGTGCAGTAACTGTAACATCGGGCATATTTTGTAGTATTAAACACATATTTATACCGACTTCATCAGGCTCCGAAAATTCTTCACAAAGAACACAAAGAATGGCCTTCTCAGCTGCCATAGTTGCAACTCTTGCGTCATCATAACAGTGTGTTCAACGCATCACTGTTTCTGTTTAAAAAACGTTGTGCAACGTTTTGTCGGGGCTGAACGCAGCCCAGACTGAGCCATCTGACCAATCAGAGCAGAGTAGACCAATCACAACAGACTGGGTCATCTGACCAATCAGAGCAGAGTAGACCAATCACAACAGACTGGGCCATCTGACCAATCAGAGCAGAGTAGACCAATCACAACAGACTGGGCCATCTGACCAATCACAACAGACTGGGCCATTTGACCAATCAGAGCAGAGTAGACCAATCACAACAGACTGGGCCATCTGACCAATCACAACAGACTGGGCCATTTGACCAATCAGAGCAGAGCAGGCTCACGGAAAGGAGGGGTTTAAAGCGTGAATCTTCAAACGAGCCGTTTCAGACACTGTGAGAAAAGAGCTGATGCTAGAAAATTAAAGTGTTTTTTGACTTTGGATGCATGTAAACTAAACCTGTTGTAGGAGACTGCAAAGAACACCACAGACTGATACTCTCAGAGTAAAAGTAAAAGGGTAAAATATGCTGTGAAAAATATGATACACCAGTGTTTTGCCAGATGAGAAGTCCATCTATGTATCATCTTTTTACTCTTTTAATTGATTTTATAACTGTACCATATACCTCTTTTAATTTCTTTTATAACTGTTTTAATTTTCCTTGTTTTTATTTTGTGAAGCACTTTGAGTTGCCATAGTGTATGAAATGTGCTATATAAATAAACTTGCCTTGCCTACAAAACAAAATTATCAAACTTCAAAAAAGATCATAATAGGGGCACTTTAAGGATGTTGCACTCAACAAAACCCTGGATAATGTTACAGTGTAACACTAAAGAACACGATGAACCCCGATCAGCCAGAATGACCATGAGTCAGTGCACTAGGGTAGATGTTGAGTGTGTGTTTACGGTAACATCATCACACATGGTTTCACACAATCAGAGAGTCACAGGATTCTCGTAAAACAGAAGCACAGATACAGATCCTGCCAAAGCTTTCGCCAAATTCGATGAAAAACAGGTCTTTTCAAATAAGAGTTTGTAGTTTGTACACATACTCTAACATTCACAATTCAAAGCTCCTTCTGGTGCTGTAAAAGTCCTAAAAGGACAAAAAATAATTATATTAATAAAAATGATAAAAGTACCATTAAAAACGAGATGTGCATTACACTGAACAAAAAACTCTGATGTAGTATTTACTTTGAAACCATTTTCACTCACAAATTGCAGGTAAATTTCACGAATAATTACAAAGAAATGACAAGTAACACATTGAATGAAACATGAATGTTTGAGGTAGGAACACTGGAATAGTATTTCCTTCAAAAGAGCTTCTAAAAATATTATATTCCAAGTCTTCTGAAGGCATTTAAGAGTTTTATTTGAGTAAGAGCCTTTACATTATTTTCTGAATATTTTTCCCTCCACCACAGTTTTAAAGGACTTTTTAGGACTTTAGCTTATTCACCGTATCCCCCAGAGTTAGATAAGTCCATACATCTCTGTGCGTGCCGTAACTCTGTCTGACGCACACACCGCTAGCCTAGCTTAGCACAAAGACTGGAGGTAAACAGCTCCAGCTAGCATACTGCTGTCAATAAGTGACAAAATAACGCCAACATTTTCCTATTTACATGTTGTGATTTGTATAGTCACAGCGTGTACAAATAACAAGGTCACATGAGACACAGCCAACTTCTAATCGTAGGAAATTGTTGGCATTATTTTGTCACTTTTTGACATCAGTATGCTAGCTGGAGCCATTTACCTCCAGTCTTTGTGCTAAGCTAGGCTAGCGGTGGGTGCGTCAGACAGGGTTACGGCACGCACGGAGATGAGAAGGGTATGTATGGACTTATCTAACTCTGGGGGATACGGTGAATAAGCTAAAGTCCCAAAAAGTCAGCGTGTTCCTATAAAGTCTGAACTGCATTTATGCAAATTCACAATCACTCTGTGCATGATCACAATATGACATATTTGATCAATGT
Organism: Squalius cephalus; assembly: GCF_949319135.1. Classification (NCBI taxonomy): domain Eukaryota; kingdom Metazoa; phylum Chordata; class Actinopteri; order Cypriniformes; family Leuciscidae; genus Squalius; species Squalius cephalus. Next base: position 4,792,068 of record NC_137138.1, on the reverse strand, counting down.
AATTCACTGAACGTAAGTGCAAATGAGATTTGAGAGCTGTATTTTGGAGTAGAGCTGGAGTAGAGCTTGCAAGTTGAGAAGGTCAGAGAGAGGACGGAAAATGATCATGTTAAACTAAATTACGACTGTTTTGGTGCAAGAGACCTTGACTAGCTTCAGGGAGAACAGTAAAATGCTACAGGGATGTAGAATATGGCCTCAGTCTTGATTGAACACAATATAATTTGCAGAAGCCCATGCACTTTTAAAGCGCTGACTGCTCTCTCCTCCACACAACTGTTTGTTTCTTCTCAAACACTCCCTTCAGAAATATTTAATCTCGGAAAATTCTTGTTTCACTCCCTAAACCACCCAGAAAACATTTGCATTTAATAAAAACACGTATACAATTGAGAACACTGCTGTAAATGCAAATAGGGATTAATCATTATCGTTTCCCAAGGAAGAATTTGTTTTTTTGCTGCATGGCGTTAGTGTTATCTGGTCTGAAACGGCATCCGTGTCCGATAACTCGTGGCACGCAAGAGAAATCAAGTCAATCCGACACAATGAATCCATTCAGCAGGGAGACGCTTCCAAACAGCAGAATGGCCTTCCCATCAGCCAATAAATCGATTATCTCTGGAATGAGCCTGGTTTAGTTATCCGAGATTAAAAACGACCATCCCACATGAGTCTTGTGACTCTCAATGAAGTCAACTTGAAATCCAAATTTACCCCATTTACTTTTGTTTCTGGTTTCACTGTGAATGATTCATAAATGCATGTTGTTATGAGAAAATAAATAAAAAATTGTCTTTATAATATTTCATCAAATGACTGATTAGCTCATGGGCCTCTTATTTAAAGACACGTTTGACAATGACAGTAAATAATGTCACAAAATATTCTATTTCAAATACATTTCTTTCTATTCATCCAAAAATCCTGAAAAAATGCATCTCGGATTCCACGAAAATATGAAGCAGCACAACTGATCAACATTGATAATGAGAAGAAATGTTCAGCACTTTAGACTGATTTCTGGAGGATCATGTGACACTGAAGACTAGAGTAATGATGCTGAAAATCAGCTTTGATCACAGGAATAAATTACATTTTTAACATATATTCACACAGAAAACATTTATTTAGTGCTAAAATAGATCTAACCTTACATTTTGTGTAATTTTACAGTGAAATACTATTAAAAGTACCATTTTTTGAAGTATAAAGAACAAATCATCTTATAATTTACAGTGAAAAGCCGTATACCGAGTTGCCTCTGTGACATTTCACATTTGATGATTTTTAATTGTATTTATTATGTTTCTTCTTAGTTTTTTTTTTGTTATCAGTTGTACATGCTGTTGGATTTACAGGTTTAAAATGTTTTTTTTGTGTGTGTGTGTGTAAATTACAGTTTTAAAACGTAAAATAAAATCTACATGTTGTTCTGTAAATATTTACTATACTATAAACTATAAAAGTTTACATTTTTACTATATTTTTACAGATTTATTCTGGCAACCACAGCTGGCAGTTCTTTTTTCTTTTTTACAGTGAACTTATATTTTGCAATAATAACTGCAAGCTATGTAGTGTAACTTCATGATTTCCATGTATAAACATACTTGAAAATATTTTCTAATAAAAATGAGAAATGTTATCTTGGCAGAAAACTTAAATAAAAAGTCTAAGTTAAAGTACTAAAATTACTAAAACATCACTAAGGCTGAAATAAAAAATGTATTTTTTTTTTTTAGGGATGCACCGATATAAAAATGTTGCCCGATACCGATAACTCTTTCTATATGAAAGCTGATAACCAATATATTGACCGATAAATCTAAATCCAAATTTTTATATAATTTTTAAGAGACTGATTGCAATTATGTAGCCGATATAACAGACTTGCGCTGCACATGTTGCACTTAACTGCATTTTCCTTTTGAAGTGATTCCAGTCATATTTCAAGCGATTTAAAACCATCACGGCGAACAGTGCGAATCTGAAGTGTCTCAGCTGAAGGAAATAATCCATTATTTATCACTATCAGCTTTAATATACTGGACAAATTCTCTTATCGGACCGATAACGATAACATTAAAACTGATCATAGGTGTTGATATTCGATACTATACCGAAAATGACAAAAGCACATAAAATTACTAAACTTAAAGTAAAATTAAATTTGAAACCTGAAATTATAAAAATATAAGCTAATTCAAAATATTAACGTACATTATAAGAGTATATAAATAATGCTAAAATAGCACTGCTCCCCACAACACCACTCAATACACTCAACACTAATTATTTAATTTTGCAAGGCATAAAAATGCATGTGCATGACAATTAAGGGAAGATGTAGTGACAACACAGCATTGGCCTGTCGACTGGACCATAACGCTCTCACTGGCCCCGGGGCATCATTATTATTCAGACCTGTTATCGATCACCAAGCATTGCTTATCACTGTGTGTTTTCAAGAGAAGAAGCTATCTGAAGAAACCCTGTGACTGCTCTGAGACCTGTGCAGGTGTCGGGGGCAGCATAAACCAGCCTGGGGGCAGATTAGAGGGGTAATTAGTATCCAGAAAGGTAACAGAATAAGGGCGTCCTCCTATCAGTCCAGATCCTTCTCTCCACACTCCTCTGGGAGATGGAGGGATGTTGGCAGAGGGACACAAAGCACGACTGTGTTCGGCTCACAGACTCAAGAGTGGCACTTTTGTGCGGTTTCTTAGAGTGAAGGAACATTATGTGCCGTGGACGAGTCTTTTTCAGCAACCACAATGTGGACGGAGCATTAAAACAGGGTCAGAGACCGGTTAGGGCATCGATGTAGGGTTCGGATCAGGTCGCATTTCACTAGATTACTAATGAGAGACCCCTGCTATCGCTTCAAAGCAAGTCTAAAGGTCAATCGCTGCATTGATTTTTAATCCAGGATGAATCAATCTGTCCAAATTCAAATCATTAAAGAGTCCGTTCACCCAAAAATTAAAATTCATTATTGAAATTCAATGTTGAAAAGGTGAACTATCCCTTTAAAACAACACTTGAATGTAAATCAGTCTGAATCTCGTAGGTTTTGTTCTGAAAGGCCGGTTCTGTTCATCGACGGGCCACTGGTGTTCGGTTCACAGGGATATTGGGTACCGGTCTGACCCGGCGCCAACTCATCTGGGTTACATGATTCTATCGTGTTCAACCATGAAGGCGGGTCATTGTCTGGCTGGACTATCGACACAATCCATGTTCAGATTAACATACGGTATATGACCCACTCATAAGATCATTACCTCATTAAAAATGTCCTGAGGGACTAATTTAACATCAGTGAACCCATCGGCGAGTACCGGCATCTGCTCTAATTATTACAGCACATGCAAAGTTCAAGGCTATATTCAGAATAAAATACTAGCTTACTGCACTGTGTGTGTATACACGGCCTACTATTTTTAAAAAGTAGTGTGTGAAACAGCACACAGGCATTTCAAATAATAGTAAGCGACATTGTTGTCACATGATCTCATGACATTTCAAAAGCAGCTTTACAGAAAATCCTGATGTTGATGTTAATATTAATATTTTCATGCCTTATAGTTGCATTTAGCAGATTTGAGCTGGGCGACAATATAGTTTCATTTTGTGATGATATAAACAATCAAACTGTTGTGATCTTGCTATATATGGGCTACTATTGCCATATGTGAGTATATACTGTATGTATGCAGATTAAGTTAGACCTTATATATCCAACAGAATTTATAATTCTGTCAAATAATCCAATCACATGCTGTAGGTGATCTGTATTACATGCATACTGTATAAATACTGCTAATGAATAAATGTGAAATGCAAACACAAGTACAAGAAGTAGGGTTTGCTATTCTGAACATAGCCCAACTCTATATTGATGGGAAAACAAATCAACCTGATGCTAAACTTAAGATTTAGTTCTAGCCATAAGAATCCTTTTTATCTTTGACTTTTAATAACATTATCATGTGCTTTTACACCAAGACCAAGTAGTCCCTGAAGCAAAGAATACATTCTATCATTTCAAGGGTCAGTTTTTAGGCATTAGGAGTCAAGAGGTCATGGACACAAAGGCATTGTCTGAATGATAACCCTCCGCTGACAGCCAACAGTTCATGTCAAGCTATATTCTTCCACTTAGCAGACACTTTTACCTCGCTTCTATTTTAGCCAGCCTTCAGGCTCCTATCTGAGAGACCAAAGAGTCTCCAAACATCTTTTAAAAACTACATGAAGATTTATGCAGTTTAAAAATGAGCACATGCAACAGAAACAAGCTGAAAAAGATTCATTAACTGTGTCGAAAAATACTCTATGTCTGCAATAGTTGCTTTAATGTTTAAACTACATGCAATTATAAACTCATATTATTAACTGAGAGACTGCATGTAAAATTGTACTACTTATATTCATTTTATTTCCATGCATATCATTCATAACACATGACCATTTAAATTAAACAAAACAACAAAAGGGTGATTAAAACTTCACCTCACACAAACTTTAACCTAAATTTTGATGTTGAAAATGATGTCGTCACCAAATACATTTGCATTGATTATATAGGAAGTTTGTACAACTAAACATAACCTTGATTAGTTCTCAACTAAAAAAAAGCACAAAGAAAAAAATCTGTTGTGGTCTCATTTGAGCTAGAAGACTCTTTTGTTGTTTAGATGAAAAGTCTGGGATAATTTATGCGAGTTTGACTGCAGACCTCTACATGACCCTTAAATGCCAGACTAACATTAAAAAATATAATTAAACTAAACTAAACAGCACTAAACGTGCAGGTTAACCCAGTTTGAATTAACGTATGCAAACAAACAATTAAAAGGGAGCGACAGAAGACGACAGAGTCGCTGTCAGCCAATGAGCATTTGATATTTTAAAGAGCAAATACTTTCCTTTTGTTCGGTTGTTTCTGAACCAAATACAAAGAAACACTAAACTAACCCGGCACTAAACGCGAACAAACAGCGATATACGGCGAAACTGGAGTGTTGTGTCGTATAGAGGAGGAAGAAACCTGCTGTAAATGATCCAGCCGCGGAGGAACAAGTGCAGCTCAAAGTCCTAAAACCTCTCGAGACCAGAGTCCATAGAAACCGGAGAACAACAATCCTCAAAACCTGGACACACACATACACACACTGCGACTGAATCCCGCACAGACACTCACCCGGGCGCGTGGAGAAGGAAGGGTTCCGGTCCTCCGCGCGCGGGTTAAACGTTTAAAGTTTAAAGAGTTTGTGAGAGCTGATGCCGTGACCTGACGCGCTTCTCCCTCTCAGCAGTGTTTGTGTTCGTGTGTGTGTGTGTGTGTGTGAGAGAGAGAGAGAGAAAGAGAAAGAGAGCGAGCGAGCGAGCGAGCGAGAGATATAAACGAATAAGTTGGTTTTGTTAATATACGTTTGAATTTTTTTCGATTTTATTTTTATTTGATAAATGTTTGATTTTTTTTTAACCCAGTTGTGATTTTGTTTTTAGAAAAAAAAAAAATTACTCAATGATACAACAAATCATTTTATGTGATATAACAAAAAAATAATAATAGCCTACATATGTAGCCTAAACCTTAATTCTTGATGCCATATCATATAATAATATAAAATACTTTTAACTGTTAGTGAAAATTGTTATATGTGGTAAATGACATTATACTATGTTAGGACTTGCAACAACAGCTTGGGCAGTTTCTGAGAAGTTGATGGAATGATTAAACCGAACATCACACATCAGTAGTGGTGTTTCGCTCATGAATGATTCAGTGTTTTTACACAAATCGATTGAGTGAATGATTCAATGACTCGTTCATAAAGGCAGTGGCTGTGTCCGAAATCGCCCCCTATACCCTTAAATAGGGCGTTATTTGAGGGAACAACCATTTGTAGTGGTGTCCGAAACCATAGTGGACATTATCGAGTGCACTTATTCAATCCCACAATGCACTGCAATAACGAGTGTACAACCGATGTAAGCTCAATGGCTAGAGAATACCCATAATGCACTGAGACGGTTGTGCGCATGGATAAGTGGAGTATAGAGAATAGTGAATGAGTGTATAGTGGGTGATTTCAAACACAGCAAGTCAATTGTTTTGTTACTGAATGAATCAGCGTTTTTTAAAGACTCGGTTTAGTGAATGATTCAATGACTCATGTTTGAAATCTCCCCCTCTCCCTTTACCCTCATTCACTAGTCCCTATATTAGTCCACTAATATAGTCCCCTTGATGGAATGAATGAAAACGAGTGAGTGAATTCGGACACTGAGTATGCCAGAAGGGCTGACACGGTGCATTGTGGGATTGAATGAGTTCATTTGATAACGTCCAATGGTTTCGGACACCACTACAAATGGTTGTCCGCTCAAATAACGCCCTATTTTTAGGGGGCAATTTCAGACACAGCCTCAAAACAGTCAAGTTTTTTTTCTAAGGCATGTTTATAAAAGCTACTGAAATGTCCTAATTGAACTAATCCTAATCGTGGCTTTATCTGAGCCCTGTCTGTGAAACCAGGCCATAGAGTTATTGCACCTATAGAGTCATTGTGTTTACGTAACAAGCATTTAAAAGTGTCGTCTTTGGCTGAGTGTTACATAAGCTCAGTATGTGAGGATACGTGTTACACTGGAACCTAGATTTGCTTTAATCCTGGACAGTTTCATCCGTTTATGGGCTCTGTGTCTCAAATTATGGGCCTTGACATCACAGTGGATGTTTATAAGAAATAAAAAGCAGAAAAAGAAACATTTCTTTCGCCACTAGCAAGCTGCAAGAACGAAATGAAAGGGCCCTTGTCAAAAGGTCAAAGGTTATGTGACATTTTCAGCCCATGGAGGAGTGAATCAAAACAGGAGTGTGGAGGACAGAGCAAGTGTTGTCTTTCATTACCAGGCAAAAGAACGACAGAAAGAAACTGCATTCATTCATTATTTACATCATTATTATTCACATTATTTTTGAAAAAGGAATATAGTCAATAAAGTTGCTTGTGTGTGCTAGTTTCATTGTTTCAGGCCAGCGGCTCTGGATATTTAACTTTGATGAGCCGTGCGAACAGTTTCCATCTGTTTTTACGTATTGCTTTCACAGAATGACCCTTTAAACTGCTTTATCTGTTATCTACCGATCTGGAGGAATTTTAAAAGAAGAGATCTGATGTAATGACACTCCTTCCACAGATAACAGTGGCAAACGAGCAAGCGCTCATAAACAGCTGAAGCGATGGCGAATCGCTCTGAATGTTGCGTGTGACCCCGTATGTCACGCTCTGAGTGCTGTGTGTAACGCTGCTGTACACTCGAAGTATGAGCGTAAACATAACTGAGCTGAGTTCAGTATGTCAAAGACATACTGGGAATGCAAGGCATAAGAGGGACAATGTATGATCAGATCTGCCCTGTATAGATATGAAGTACACAGTACAGGAATCCTAATGTCAACTAGATTTTAACAGTTTCTGAAGAAGCTGAGTGAGCTGTCCTTGTCTAGGAGGTCATCACAGCGTTTCTTTATGGTTGCTAGGGTGTTCTAGGTGGTTGCCAAAAGAGTTGATACTGTACGTGGTTGCTAGGGTATGCTAGGAGGCTGCCAGGGTGTTGTTGTCAGGGAGTTGCTATGTGGTTGCTATAGTGCTCAAGGTGATTGGCAGGGCGTTGGTATGTAGTTACTAGGATTGTCTGGGTGGTTGCCAGGGAGTTGCTATGTGGTTGCTAGGGCAGGGAGGTTGACAGGTGGTTGCCAGGGATTCGCCATATGGTCGTTAGGGTGATCTAAGTAGTTGCTATGTGTTTGAATTTTTATTCTAGGTGGTTGCCAGGGAGTTGCTATGCATTTGCTTGGTCAGGGAGTTGCTATGTGGTTGCTAGGGTGTTCTGGGTGGTTGCCAAGAAGATATCATATGGTTGCTAGGGTATGGAGTTGCTATGTGGTTGCTATAGTGCTCCAGGTGATTGGCAGGGTGTTGGTATGTAGTTACTAGGATTGTCTGGGTGGTTGCCAGGGAGTTGCTGTGTGGTTGCTAGGGCAGGGAGGTTGACAGGTGGTTGCCAGGGATTCGCTATATGGTCGTTAGGGCGATCTAAGTATTTGCTATGTGTTTGAAATTTTAGTCTAGGTGGTTGCCAGGGAGTTGCTATGCATTTGCTTGGGCAGGGAGTTGCTATGTGGTTGCTAGGGTGTTCTGGGTGGTTGCCAAGAAGATACCATATGGTTGCTAGGGTGTTCTAGGAGGCTGCCAAGGTGTTCAGGGGGGTTGACAGGGAGTTGCTTTGTGGATACAGTACTGCTCTAGGTGGTTGCCAGGGCATTGCTATGTAGTTGCTAGGACAGTGAGGTTGCCAGGGAGTTGCTATGTGGTTGCTCTGAGTGGTTGCCAGAGTGTTCTTGCTGGGGTGTTCCAGGTGGTTGCCAGGATGTTCTAGGTGGTTGCCAGGGAGTTGCTATGTGGTTTATTGCGATCTTTAAAAAGTTAGAGGTTAGAGGTTAGTTCAGATCAGTATTAGCAATATCAGTTGTGCTTTTCCCCCCTTAGCAAAACCCAGTGATTAATTTCTCTAGAATACATTATGTAAATGGGCCCTATTTGTCCTGCTAATGGAGACATACTATGCATGTTTTAATATTAACCAGTAAACTATGGCATTCCTGCACTGCAAAACCTTTTTAACCTTCTTGAACCTGACCCAAGTGAAGCAGCAGCAGCAGATTCCCTCTGTTATTCCTGAACGCAGCAGCTGCTGGTGGTTTAAACCCCGGGATCGTTCTCTGAGGACGCTGATATGACGGATAATTGCACAGATGTGTTGTTCTTCTTCCTCTTCTCCCACAAGAGTAATTACAGGAGGGAGTAGAGATTTGATATGAGTTCATGGCCTGTGTGAAGAAAGTCCAACTAGATATACAGAAACTCTGCCATCGATGGTGGGTTTGAAGAATGAAACATTTTTATGCATTTTTATCTTACATAGTGGTTTTTTTATATGTGCAATTTGGAATTTCCCTTTGTACTCATAATGCAAATAATGCAATTCAAATGTGACATTTTGAATATCATGCTGTTTCCCAGCAGTAAACGCAATAATCCTTATCAGAGTGCATATACTGTATGATTATGTAAATGACTTTACTGGCACATGACTTCAGTGTACAGTACATCTCTTACACAGAACGCAATCATTTTAAACATTACAAAGCAGAAAGTTGCAGTCCTGCTGATTTTTCAATTCATATAGCTATGATTTGAAACAGCTGTTTAGCAGATACAGTGCGTGCAAAATATTAAACACCCTCTCCCCTTTCCATTGCAGCTGCAGCTCGGATGATCTCGTATAAGCCGTGTTTTACACTATAAGAGCACTCACAACGTCAAGCCTTTCCAAAGCTTAACCTGATCTGAGTAAGAGCCCAGAATGGTTCAGTAGTATTATCAGTTTTTTTTTAATAGTTATATAATCATAAAAAAATAAGCAGATAGAACTCTGAAATTGATATTAATAATTTCTATTTTATTTAGCATATTTGTATTCATTTTATTAAATAAAATGTATGGTAATGTTTAATGTAATATATTATTAATAATAATAATAGGCTACTGCACCTTGAGGATGATGTGAACTGTTTTTAAGCGGGGATAAACCACAGGGATAAACTCAAAGACAGAGAGGGTGAAAAGAGAGACAGAGACAGGCGGGCTGGTGAGTGTCTAGTTTCACTCGAGCATTCCGGCAGGATTAAACTGTCCTCGAGTCAGTCACAGACAAACAGATTCAGAGCTGCATGTCATTCCCGAATCAAACACCACATATCAAGAACAGTCCTGGTCCAATAAAAGTTCTGGACCTGAGAGGAGTTGTGCAATGCGAGACGTTTGGAGCTCGTGCGCCATCTTGTGTCGAAGCGTCGAACAGGTTTATTGATCACTCGTGTTCATCATGAAAATATGATAAGCAAGTTTTCCTAACTTTTTTAAGGTGTGTTTGCTTATCACATTTTCATGATGAACACGAGTGGATAAACCTGTTCGACGCTTCGACACTAGATGGCGCACGAGCTCCAAACGTCTCATACATTACTATTAGGCCTATTAGACGATTAAAAAAATATAAAACAATTATTATTTATAATAATTAGTCATACAATTCGTATATATTGTTATTATATTATAACAACAACAACAACAATATAGTATATCTATATATTTTTATTTTATACTTTTTTATTAATATTACCACGAGATCATTTTAATGCACCCACGTTCCCCACTAGAGGTCACAATAAGATACATTTTGACATTCACTTGTTTTTAATCAATTCAAACAGGTTTTCAATAATATAATGGAACGGGTTGCATCGTTTCCGGTTCAGGTCTTTTGTAGTGCTTCGTTAAATATACAGAGCTGTTTTACTCAAGATGCCTTGAGGAGTGAGCAAAGGTGAGCATAACCAATATCCACCGCATATGCAGATCTGTAAGTATTTTTCTCCCTCTTATACTCACTAACATTCGTACATCAAAGGATTACAAAGCTAGGATTAATTAGCTGATTAAAAGTCCATATAACCGTCAGTACATACTGCTGTTAGAGGGATGATTCACCCAAAACTGAAAATTCTGTCATTAATTACTAACCCTCATTTCTTTCCAAACCTGTAAGACTTTCATTCATCTTCAGAACACAAATGAAAATATTTTTGATGAAATCTGAGAGATTTCTGTCCCTCCATTGACGGTCTATGCAACTACCACTTTCAAGACCTAGAAAGGTAGTAAAGACATCATTAAAGTAATACATGTGACTCCAGGGGTTTAGCCTAAGTTTTATGAAGCGACGTGAGTTCTTTTGCAATTATACTTTGTAATATGCAACAAAAAACAAACATTTTACAAAATAAAAAACATAATTAACTACTTTATTTACAAAATATTAGTCTCCAACACGTGTTCATGAGAGCACCACAAGGCATGTGTGTTGTGTTGTGGCAAAAACAGACGTCGTTGCGTGAACGTGTGTTATGTTTTGTAAATGAAGTGGTTAATTATGTTTGTTTTTCGCAAACAAAGCACTCTTGTCGCTTCATAAAACTGAGGTTAAACCACTGGACCAAATTTTTTCTCCACCCAAAATGTCAGTTACAGAATCTTAATCGATTCTCATCAGATTCTGCTTTGATGTTTTATGATATATTACACCTTATATCACACTCTGAGACGTATGTATACGGATGTAACTCTTAACTTTTATTCCACAGAAATGAATATGGGGTCTGTTTAAAGGAAAAAAATAAGCAGACACTCTTTAGTCTTATAATGAAACTCTTTAATAGCAGTACTTCTGGATCCACTTCAGTTCCGTTCACACTGTACATGGCACCTTTCTCTCTCTTTTCAAAATAAAATCAGATATATCAGAGAAATCTGGCCAGCAGTGACGGCAGACGTGTCGTTGGCATGCCAGATCCACAACCAATCAAAACCCATTTCAGAACGACATCACACGCTCACAATAATGATACATTCATCTTTCAAACCGAGAAATAAACTCATGGCGAAAGCACGACAGACAAATCACTGCAACACAAATCTCAATATGCACATGCACGGGTGTATTTATCAACAAGACATCATGTTTCATTTGTGTGTGTGGAATTTTTCAGATAGGCCACTTGAATTTGTTCAGAAATGAATATAAAAAACACAAGTTCAACTTTATATTGAATTCGTTCCTCTCACGAACCGAATTTGTTCAGAACACCTGCAAGATTGTTAACTCAAATAACACCCCCCAAAAATCACACAACCAGCCCAAATAAACACCTATAGACAGAAATGAATGTCAGTAAATACAATATATCTACACATACACATGAGGAGACGTTTGCATACACATATGACCATGAAAAAATAATGTTTTAACTCAACAGGCAACACTTTACAACATTTAGACGTGTACAGCAAACGTTGTCGCCCGTGATAAGTTCAAAACAAGTGTTTATCTTAACTTTCCCGACATACACACGACAAAATATCATTAAATTAGGCCAGAAACAAAGTTCTCCACTTGAAAGGTCTCAGCGTTGACTTGTGTAGAGTTTGTTTCTGCTGTTTAGTGTACTTCAGTGCATGTAGACAGCAGCAGAAGAGATCAGACCAGGCTGAATGGCTTTTATTATTTTCTATGATGCGGCCGTATCACGTCTAGTCATATTGCACAATTGCATGTATGAAATTTCCAGTGGAATGTGATGACATGGCGAAACACGACCTATTTGAGCAGTAGAGCATCCGAAACGCACTCGGTTCTGCTGTACGATGGATCGCTACAACCTACGAGAAGCCGACCGGAGGGATTTAAGAGGAAGGAGGCACGGAGAGGAAGCAAAGGCCATTCAGTTTTCAGAAGAAGAGTTCGCACATGGAAGCGTAGCAGCTAGACTAGGGTTATCAAGACGCCGTAACCCTTACAGGGATGGATCAACCTAGGGTCCTTTGCACCATGACCTCGAGCCAAACACCCCGCCAGAAGCCTTTTTTCCCTTGGTTGAACATTATTCAAGTTAGAGCTTATTTAGAGATATCAGCCGGATGGCTTAGTGCAGGCGCTAATGGATCCAAGGCTGTATCTCATAAATTACCCCACTAATAATGCCCAGAATGGTACCAAACTTCTACAGTAGAACAAATTGGTTCTGTACTCATAAAACGAGGCATTGGAAAGTTTGTAAGTACATCAGGAGTTTATTTAAATAACACTTGCCTGATGGCTAATGCTACGGCTAACCCGGACGTCGAGGTCACTTCCGTGATTTGGGAAAAGCCCGTAAAAGACATTGACTTCCGGCCCAACACTTCGAGCAATCCGCCATTTCTATTTCTCGCTGCAATTTTGTAGTCCAAGCTAAAGGATGCAGAAGTTACGAGAGGGTAAGTTAAAATGTTCGGTTGTTGGATGTAGTAACTCACACGCTTCATTACACCGTCTAATGTAGATGAACTGCCGCACTTGTGACAGGGCGCATGTTTAACTGAAACGAGCAGAGAGAGAGAGAGATCCGGTCGCGCGCGTGCTCACTCTCTCTCTTCAGAGCCAGGCGAAAAGTGTAAACAAGACTTCACCGTCTCCAAACTAGACGCTGTCTTGCTCTCTCTCCCTCGCACATATTAATCAAAATAAATCGACACGGTGGTAAAAGGTCGGAAGACCAAAGTTTCATGTGTAAATACAGTAACACACCATTGCGATACATCCACATGAAGACGTTGTTCTGCAGGTTCGTCGTCTTCATTTTCATCTCGCTCCTGCTCCGACTCTGGCTCGAACATGTAAGGCTGGCTGGACAAGTCTTCCGTTGTTGACATTTTGTTAATAACGTGTGAATAAAAAGTTTCTGTACCGCTAGATAATCGTATCTCTGCTATCAAACTACAAAAATGGCCGAACGGGGTGGAGTTGAACCGAGTGTCACCTCTACAACCTGGAGAGGGGGCGGGGTATGAAGTGTCTCAATTGTATTTAAAGAGACCGCACCAAAACGAGTTGCTCTCAGACGCACATCAGAAAAGGGGTAGAAAAGGGGCCTGTGGAGCTATAATAATGAGGAATTCAGACCCCTCCATACTTGGGAGTCGGATTGAATCGCTCCGTACTTGGGAGTTGGATTGAATCACTCTGTTCTTGGAAGTTGGATTGAATCGCTCTGTACTTGGGAGTCAGATTGAATCACTCGGTTCTTGGGAGTTGGATTGAATCGCTCTGTACTTGGGAGTCGGATTGAATCGCTCTGTACTTGGGAGTCGGATTGAATCGCTCTGTACTTGGGAGTCGGATTGAATCGCTCTGTACTTGGGAGTCGGATTGAATCGCTCTGTACTTGGGAGTCGGATTGAATCGCTCTGTACTTGGGAGTCGGATTGAATCGCTCTGTAATTGCGAGCTGTTTCTTATCGCTCTTGGGAGCCGATTCTTTTCAATGAATCAGCCAAATGTGTTCGCAAAGCAGTCTGAATTATTTTTCTACTAATAGTCATTCTAATAGTGCTAGAACAAGTATAATTTGACCTTCTATTTCAAGTGTGACTATTGAACCAGAAGTAATAATATTACCATCTCTTGTATTAGGCTATTTCTTTCTAGACTCATTATTTGATTAGCAAACTGGAAGTTGTCAAAAAAAGAGCGGTGTCTGAGATCTCTGCTCTCTGCAACTTTACCACAGAAGAAGCTGGTCCCTCAGCTGTTCAAGAGAACACCCCACCAAAAAAGAAAATGACTCTGGGTGCCTTCTTTAAAAACAGTGCACCATCCACCACGCCACACCCACAATCTGAGAAAACAAAAATTGAGACTGAGCTTGCAACATATTTCCTTATTCCAGACATAGAGCCAGACACAGATCCTCTTGAATGGTGGAAGCTGCATCAGCCCAACTTTCCAAGGCTAAGCTTACTGGCTAAAAAATATCTTTCTATTCCAGCCACTAGTGCCCCCTCAGAGAGGGTATTTAGTGTGGGTGGGGGAATAGTTACCTGCAACCGGGCCTGCCTTAAGCCAGAGGTTGTGGACAGGCTCATCTTTCTTGCAAAAATTTTTTAGAATGAGCATGCACAATGTTTCAGAGATCTAACAAGCACGTGTTTTGTTGTTATAGATAAAAGTTTACATTTGTTCACTCTTTGAGCAGGCTATATGTCTGCCACAGGCATGTTTCATTTTTTATATTCACACTATACTGAGAAGAGTTTATTTTTTTAATTGTAATGTTATATGTTACAAAATTTGTAATTATCTGATTTCTTGAACAGAAAATTTAAGCTACTGTGAAGTTGTTGCACTTTTGCTTAAACCTGGGTTAAAGCTTGAAATTGTTGAATGACAGAGCCTCATTTACTTTTTGTTTTGGGATTCTACGCATTTTAACTCTTGAGGACAATCATAGCAATAAAGTTGCACTTTTGACACTATATCTGATGTCTGCAGTCATTTTTTAAGTGCATTGGGAAAAAAAATCGAAAATCGAATCGAAACTCGAATTTTTCTATAAAAATCGAAGATTTTTTTTTTAGGCAAAATCGCCCAGCCCTAGGCCCGAGTTTTTGCCTCCACAACCACCCGGGCTGCAGTTCGCTTGGCCTGCCGGTACCCATCAGCTGCCTCAGGAGTCCCACAAGCCAACCAGGCCCGATAGGACTCCTCCTTCACCTTGACGGCATCCTTTACTTCCGGTGTCCACCACCGGGTTTGGGGATTGCCGTCTCGAGAGGCACTGGAGACCTTACGGCCACAGCTCCGAGCGGCCACTTCGACAATGTAAGTCGAATATCTCCAGACTATTGAGACTCAATATCTCCAGACTCCCTCGGGATCCGGTTGAATTATTTTTTGTTAAATCACATAAAATGAGTAATTTATTTTTTCTAAAAACATCAAATCTCAATTTTTTTAACACAACTGGGTTAAATAAAAAATAAAACATTTATCACATAAAAATTCTCTCTCTCTCTCTCTCTCTCTCTCTCTCACACACAAACACTGCTGAGAGGGAGAAGCGCACGGCTAGTGGTGGGCGATACTGCAAATTTTGGTACCAAGTAAATACAGGGCCATCGCCGATATCGATACCGATACCGATACTTTTTAATTTTAAAAGCATGCACTTGAACTTGTATGCACTTTCCTGTGCTAGAGCAGTGTGTCATGATGTATGAGGTGAATGCATTTACATTTACATTTACATATTTAGCTGACGCTTTTATCCAAAGCGACTTACAATTGCTATATATGTCAGAGGTCGCACGCCTCTGGAGCAACTAGGGGTTAAGTGTCTTGCTCAGGGACACATTGGTGTCTCACAGTGGATTCGAACCCGGGTCTCTCACACCAAAGACATGTGTCTTATCCACTGCGCCACACCACCCCACCCCACCCCACCCCACCCCACCCCACCCCCTGAATGCATCATTAATATGCTAAATCTGAATACGTTTTCATGACTACTAAATATTTTGTGATTTGTGCTCTCAACTCGCCTGTAATTAGTCAGTGACTTTTACAAAACTACCCTAATTATAGTACTAGCCTACTAGTATACTAGCCTACTGTTCAAAAGTTTGGGGTCTGTAAGATTTTTAATTCTCTTCTGCATTTATTTGATCAAAAATACAGTAAAAACTGGAATATTACAATTTAACATAGGTTTTCTATGTCATAGTAAACTGTAATTTATTCATGTGATCAAAGCTGAATTTTCGGCATCATTACTCCAGTCATGATGATAATTCATTTTAATATGCTGATTTGTTGCTCAGGAAATATTTCTTATTATTATCAATGTTGAAAACAGTTTCATATTTTTGTGGAAACCATGATACATTTTATGCAGAATTATTTGATGAACAAAGTTGAAAGAACAGCATTTATATGAAGTAGATTTTTTTTAACAGTGTAAAACCCTTGACTGTCACTTTTGATCAATTTAATGCATCGATCCTTGTTGAATAAAAATATTAATTTCATTAAAAAAATCTTACTGACGTCAACATTTTGAACCGTTATGTACACTTTTGGTTTGTTTATTGCGAAATAACTCCCGATTGTTTCTCTGTCATCTAAGCAAGGCTTCGTTTCCCAAACGCACTGGGCCTGTGAACACCAGCATCGAACGCTCTGATTGGTTTCGTTTTGTATCCAGATGACTAGGACTAGGAGAAAAGTTCTATCCTACACAATTATACGCTAACATTCGCTTATTTTTCAACTTAGAAGCTTATTTTATGCACTGAATTGCGTGATAAATTAATAAAAAATTACTGGTAAAAAACACACACATTTGGATCGATATTTTTATGTGAGGATCGATCCTTTTCGATACCACGTCAGTATCGATATATCGATACTTAAGGATCGATCCGCCCACCCCTAGTCACGGCATCAGCTCTCACAAACTCTTTAAACTTTAAACGTTTAACCCGCGCGCGGAGGACCGGAACCCTTCCTTCTCCACGCGCCCGGGTGAGTGTCTGTGCGGGATTCAGTCGCAGTGTGTGTGTGTATGTGTGTGTCCAGGTTTTGAGGATTGTTGTTCTCCGGTTTCTATGGACTCTAGTCTCGAGAGGTTTTAGGACTTTGAGCTGCACTTGTTCCTCCGCGGCTGGATCATTTACAGCAGGTTTCTTCCTCCTCTATACGACACAACACTCCAGTTTCGCCGTATATCGCTGTTTGTTCGCGTTTAGTGCCGGGTTAGTTTAGTGTTTCTTTGTATTTGGTTCAGAAACAACCGAACAAAAGGAAAGTATTTGCTCTTTAAAATATCAAATGCTCATTGGCTGACAGCGACTCTGTCGTCTTCTGTCGCTCCCTTTTAATTGTTTGTTTGCATATGTTAATTCAAACTGGGTTAACCTGCACGTTTAGTGCTGTTTAGTTTAGTTTGTGTTTTTTTAAATGTTAGTCTGGCATTTAGGGTCATGTAAAAGGTCTGCAGTCAAACTCGCATAAATTATCCCAGACTTTTCATTCAAACAACAAAAGAGTCTTCTAGCTCAAATGAGACCACAACAGATTTTTTTTTCTTTGTGCTTTTTTTAGTTGAGAACTAGTCAAGGTTATGTTTAGTTGTACAAACTTCCTATATAATCAATGCAAATGTATTTGATGACGACATGAGCATCATCATTTTCAACATCAAATTTTAGGTTAAAGTTTTAATCACCCTTTTGTTGTTTTGTTGTTTAATTTAACCCTCATGTGGTGTTCAGGACATTTTTGTCCGGAGAAGATTTTCTTTTTCCCGAAAATACTAGTTAATGTTATCGCTTTGGACTGAAACTTGGTGACTTTTTTCACAAATGGTATACATACTTCTGAAATGTTTTGTGACACTTTTCTTAATTTTTTAGGGGGGGTTTTGTCACCTTACTATAAAAACTATAAAAAATAGATTATAAATCTCTCATTATACTATATTTTCACCCAATATTGGATTCAATCTTTTTGTCAACTTGTTCTCTTTCAGTTAGGACTGGTTTTATATTTCTATTTGCATCTGATTAATCGTAGGCCTCATTTATTTGAGAGTAGGCATCTCATTTTTTGAGTAAAAAAATACATTATTTTTGAATAATTTTGGAAATATTAAATAAAATCTGAAGAAAATTGGCACTGTTGATCACATTAGTCTACAAAAAATTTTCACCAGGAATTTTGTTTTGAAAAACTTTTATTTTGTACAATATGGCACAGAGTTACACTTGTGGTGTTCCACTGGGCCATTGAGGGCCATTGTGGGCCATTGTTTCAATGGGCCATTGAAAGTGAATGAGAGAGACCAATGCAATCAATGAATGGAACAACACAAAATATGTATCATTTTAAAGCTTAGAATCTCAACTTTTTAATGCATCTAATCACTTTGATCAAATCCTAACGACTGCTGAGTTATCACTCTAAAACGGAGTGTACCCCCCGCAGGCGCCACCTAGCTGCGAAATAAATAATCATAATATTTTTCAAAAATATTACCTTGATCAACTTAAAATAGGTGTCATTTGAAAGCTTAGAGTCTGAAATTTACAATGAATGTAGCCAATTTAATAAACTCCTAAGTAGTGCAGAGTTATTTGCTGATAAATAGAAAAAAAACAATTTATAAACTTTTGTATTGCATTCAGCAATATGTCAAATACATCATACAAATGTCATTTGAGTCTTAATTAGTAGAATACAACAAGCATAATTGTTTCAGGCTTTTTACTAAACTTGAGCGAGGTTTTTGTAAAAGAAGCCCTTCAAGAGACCCATGTGTAAACCATGTATGGATGCTGAATTTTAGACACATTTCCGCTCGTAACTTCATGAAACATGCTCCGATTGTGGAAAATGACACATCATTATTTACAGCAGATGCTTACAATTAAAATGAGTCCTCAACATAATCCATCACTCAGAACTAAAGATATTCCTCATTGTGTTCTAACACAAAAGAAATTCACGGACTCACGTAGCCAAGCAAGGTAGCTTAGACTTGGCCTTTTTACTCAAAATAAATATTACTCAAATAAATGAGGCCTACGACTAATCAGATGCAAATAGAAATATAAAACCAGTCCTAACTGAAAGAGAACAAGTTGACAAAAAGATTGAATCCAATATTGGGTGAAAATATAGTATAATGAGAGATTTATAAGCTATTTTTTATAGTCCGGACATTTTTGTCCGTGAAACACCACAGGGGTAATTGGGTTGTGAACACCACACAAGGGTTAAATGGTCTCATGTGTTATGAATGATATGCATGGAAATAAAATGAATATAAGTAGTACAATTTTACATGCAGTTTCTCAGTTAATAATATGAGTTTATAATTGCATGTAGTTTAAACATTAAAGCAACTATATGCAGACAGAGTATTTTTCGACACAGTTAATGAATCTTTTTCAGCTTGTTTCTGTTGCATGTGCTCATTTTTAAACTGCATAAATCCTCATGTAGTTTTTAAAAGATGTTTGGAGACTCTTTGGTCTCTCAGATAGGAGCCTGAAGGCTGGCTAAAATAGAAGCAAGGTAAAAGTGTCTGCTAAGTGGAAGAATGTAGCTTGTTTTAAAAAGTGGGTGGGGTGGGGGTTGCTAATACAATGCTAAATCAAATATATGTACAATAACATTACGATGTCCAGCAATCGATTTAAATAGCAGGCTACATGGGGTTTAATTTGTCGTTTAATGCCTAATATATGTTATAGATCCGCCTATGTAATTACGGGGCATCTTAATGGTCTAGTGGTAGAACTTTCGCCTACCGTACAGAGCCCCACCCGTCCCACCCGCAAATTACGCCTATGAGCTTGACATGAACTGTTGGCTGTCAGCGGAGGGTTATCATTCAGACAATGCCTTTGTGTCCATGACCTCTTGACCCCTAATGCCTAAAAAGTGACCCTTGAAATTATGGAATTTAATCTTTGCTTCAGGGACGTTGGTGTAAAACGTGTGTAAAAGCACATGATACTGTTATTAAAAGATAAAAAGGATTCTTATTGCTAGAACTAAATATTTAAGTTTAGCATCAGGCGTAATTTTGTTGATTTGTTTTCCCATCAATATAGAGTTGGGTTATGTTCAGAATAGCAAACCCTACTTCTTGTACTTGTGTTTTTTTTGCATTTACATTTATTCATTTAGCAGTATTTATACAGTATGCATGTAATACAGATCACCTACAGCATGTCAAGTCAAGTCATCTTCATTTATATAGCGCTTTTAACATTGTTTCAAAGCAGCTTTACAGAGATAAACGTATAATTTAAGGTAACAGAGATTGTTTTGGCTTTATAGCGGTTCTTTAATAAAGTTATTTTCAAGCTAAAGTTAGTTTTGATTGATTCGCTTCCGTCGCAACGATCATTTGTTATTAAATTAGGGGCCGCTAAGACGACACCATTCTCTCTACACAGACTTTAAACGCGAACCTGTGAGAAACGCTGATGCGCATGCGCATTAATAATTGGTTCTATAGTTATGTGCGTTTGAATATATGTGCGCAGGTTTGGAATTCCCTACAGACCCAGCCTAAACAAAGTACTGGTCTTTCCTTATAAATTTTGATACAGAATTTTATTTTATTTTGTCACTTCGGGGTAGATACGCAAAACTAATTTTCCCGACAACGCTTTATCTGTCGAGTGGTAAAGGGATCCTCCATAGGAAAAGACTAGTTGGCACTTCAGCACTGCGTTGTCATCAAGTCCAGGCGAAGGTCCTTCGTCAGATCTGGATACGGCCTGGATCCGGCAGGCTGCGGGAAAACCTCGGGATAAACAAAGACACTAAAGACACAAAAGTCTAAAAGATTAGTTAAAAAGAAAGAAATATTAGTTGGAAAGAAAGAAATATAAGTTGGAAAGAAAGAAAGATTAGTTAGAAAGAAAGAAAGATTAGGTAGAAAGAAAGAAAGATTAGGTAGAAAGAAAGAAAGATTAGGTAGAAAGAAAGAAAGAAAGAAAGATTAGGTAGAAAGAAAGAAAGAAATATTAGTTGGAAAGAAAGAAAGAAATATTAGTTGGAAAGAAAGAAAGATTAGTTGGAAAGAAAGAAAGTAAGGAAGAAAGATAAAGATTAGGAAGAAAGAAAGAAAGAAAGATTAGGTAGAAAGAAAGAAAGAAAGAAAGATCAGTTAGAAAGAAAGAAAGCTGGATTAGTTAGAAAGAAAGAAAAATAGATTAGTTAGAAAGAAAGAAAGAAAGATGGCAGTTTACACATCACCGATGTCCTGATGGTTATACTACAACACTTATTTTGGGAAAAATATATTTTAAATTGTATATACAATTGTAAATATCCTTTTTATAATTTTTATGAAAAATATTTAATAATTTCACTGTAATACACTGCATTGTCATCAAATTCAGTTCAAACATCACTGCTGTCCTGATGGTTATACTACAACACTTATTTTGGAAAAATAAATAAATAATAATAAAAATAAATAAATAAATAAATACAGTGAAGTTTTGAATTACATTGCAGTTATTGAATATTTTCCATAAAAATCATCAAAATTATAATTTTACAATTGTATATACAATTTAAAATATATTTTTCCCCAAAATAAGTGTTGTAGTATAACCATCAGAACAGCACTGATGTGTGAACTGAATTTGATGACACAATAGTCTGTGACAGTGAAGTTATTGACTGTTTTTTTCGGGTTTTGCACTTTGCAGACGGTCCCTTCGGATCTGTCTCTCTGCCGCCTGCGCATAGAGTTCAGTGTATTTTGTCCACTGCGAATCATTTCGAATTTTACTTGTTTCCGAGCGTCGTTTTCCTACGTTATATTTTCTCTGTGCTTACAGGTTGACATGTTTGAGTTTGAAAGCTATTCAGTACAAAGTCGCTATATAGCCTACAAGTGCTCACTGGCACAGTGTGATTTTATAAACACTCTGGATTATTCTACACCTCTCTTCATCTTTAGCTTTATTTTCATATAGATGACTGGATTATTATCTTTTTTTTATCAGAAATGTTCCTGATCTGAATCTATATCATCAGTTCAGTCACTGTATTATAATTATGATAATGTTTTTTTTCCTTCATTTACAGTCTCTGTTGATCCAGTCGGAGCTGTAAAAGTGTCGTTCTGATTAATCAAATATGATCAAACATGAGGTGAGAAGAGAAAGAGGTTTATAATCAGGACTCGCACATAAAATCACATTTATATATTTGTCATTTATCATCATCGTTGATTATTATGAATATAGTGTTAATATGAGATGTTGTAATAACACTGAGCTCATGCTGATCTGATATCTTGTGATATGATGTTATATCGCTTTAATGAAAATCTGTCTGTGTGATTGAACAGATTCAAATGAAGAGGAGAAAGAAAATCACCAGAAATCACAGATCAGCAGAAAATAAGAAGACTGCGAAAAAAATGGAGGACAGAAATGAGACACAAACCAGTGAATCACAAGATGAAAGTAGACAGAGACTTGTTAGATGTGAGAGTATGGGGAAACTGAAGCCAGTCTGTGAGTGTTTGATCATTATGGGACTTTATTTAATCTTTCATCACATTTTAGTCTGTTTTAAATTGAGAACATAATCCAAAACATTGCGGATAATCTGATATATATTTGTGATTTCTAGTCTCCTGTGATTCAGACGAGCCTGTAAAGTTTGATTCTGAGGTCAAAACTGAGGTGAGATTCTCATCAAACCCTTCATCATGTTCACAAGAACATCATCATCATCATCATCATCATCATCATCATCATCATCACACTGACATCCATCAGCAGCTGAAGACCTGAACATTTTTCTTTATTCTTTATTTTCAAGGATAACCCCTTGAGATGCACCATCTCATTTTCGAGGGGGTCCTTTACATTACAAAGAAACCAGCATCAAGATGGAAAATCATAATTAAAGTAAATACAACACAAGACTATAACAAACATTTAGATACAGTAACATTCACATTCATATACTCGCACGCACTAACAATGCTCCCACAGACCTAATCCCTTCTCTTTTAGCCCAAACCATAATCGAAGAATCAGTGAGCCATCTGCGAAAATGCAATATTTTTATTTATAAATGCAAACATGTATATGCAAACATGTACAATATAAACAAAAATAATAAATAAAATTAAAAGAAAGAGAGATCAGAAACAGGAACACAGTGTTTGAAAATTGAAAAATGAAATTGAAAACATCATCATCATCATCATCATCATCATCACTGACATCTGTAGGAGTATTAATTATTTGATATTTATTATTGGTTATTCACTGTCACGTGGGCACAGGTGATCACTTCCGTTTTCTTTATCATTTCCTTTGGCGGATTGTTTGATCAGTTCATGACACAAATCTGATGATTTTAAGGTCATGAAAAACATGTATGAAAGAAATTAAAATGTGGATTAATTATATGTGCACTGCAGTATAATAAATGAAATGCCATGTAAGATAATTATGACAGTTCAGCTTGCATAAAGAAATAAAATATTGACTGTATATGTAAATATGCAGTGATTTATTTATATGCAGTGATTTAAACAAACTCTTATTCTTTAAACTCACAGAGATTCACACACACTGCTCAGAGATTCAATCCTACACAAACATGTTTTTCAGTGTACATGAAACTCGCCACTGATAATTTACTCAAAAGTATCTCAACTGTAGCTTGTGTAAGACTGAAAATACTGGTCTATGGGACAAAATGGCCCTGCTGGCTAATTAACATTCGACCTCCCCATATACAGCCTTTCTTCCTCTCAGAAACAAAGAACTCACACAAGAACATGGTTTAATGTGAATGTTTATCATTGACTTTTATGCTTTTGGTGTCATTTGAAATGTCTCAAAGTGAGTGGTACAGATATCTCATATCCAGATAGATAAAATAAAAGGAAATAAGGTTTATAGAAGTTTAGAGAACTGGTTTAAAGTTAAAGGGACACCAGGCAAGTCTGAGTGTTTTTTCTCTACGAAGCTCCCCCTAGTGTCTGGTAGTATAATGCTTTCAAACACTCTGTCATAAAAACGAACTGTTGTCCCTCCCCCCTCACCACGAGCAACCCAGCTGATCAGCTGTCAACCCAGCTGAGTAGAGGAACCGGCTATTTCAAAACCAGTTATGTCTACCGAGGCAAGTAAAGCAATACTTTCTTTCCAACTGATGGTGATTTTTTTTTATTTTTATTGTGTTGTCATGCATACTAACGTTAGTATTTTTACCGGGAACGAACGATATGAACGAGGCGAACTACTGCTTTCGTGTTTGTTTGTTTGTTTGTTTTTGGGAGAGTGGGCATGAGCATAAAAAAAATATATATCGGAGGCTAATATTTGTCTAAAGTTATATTAGCAAGGTTCATCTAGTAGAATGACGGTTACCTTTGCCTGTCTAAGAAAACATCAGAACGTTTTTTCTAGCTCGATCATGATATGTGCAGCATGTTTATTGCCTATTATCAGACGCGTTGACTTAATGACATAAAATAAAAGTGTAAGTTACACAAATAAAACCTACAGAGGAATGGTCAAACAACTACAGAAATCAAACGTGTTTGCTATGACAATGCTAACATCAAAGTTATAGTATCTAGCGTACTAGTAAGCCCGTAACAGACAGCGATCATAATAAAAACCTTTACAGACAAAAGCAAACATCCTGAGGTCACAATTACTTGAAATTTAAATATTAAACACAGTAATAAGGCCAGGTCAGCATCCGTTTTGCAGGCTTCTGTTTCTCTCAGTTCTCGCCATTCTGAAAAAGCCGGTCCAATATTTACTCGAGTCTGACTTCTTGCTCGGTCAGTCTCCCGTTTCCTCTTTCGTTGGTCCTCCGACAAAGATTTCCTAGCTTTCTGCTTCTTTTTTACAGCCTCAGCCATAACTCAATCTATCATTGCCCTTCGCTTATAGCTATACGGTGCTTGAATGGGGGCGTGTACGTGTGCAGTGCCGTCAAGCAATTCGTTACATCGCGAGACCTGATATCACGCGATACTTCCTGACGGCGAGGCCGCCGACCCGCCGGCCCAAAGTTGCAAGTGAGTTTTTTCCGCTCTCGGGCACCAGGGGGGTGCGAAACCACCACCATTCAACCCAAAATAAGTAATATAACCATTCCACTGACTCCGAAGCTGTTCAGTTAAGGTAAAAAAGTTACCTAGTGTCCCTTTAAGGCCAGATAAGGCAACCCCCCTTCTGTGGGATAGAAGCCATTTGAGGGCGGTTTCCCCACCCCCATGTCACCTGGTCAAGGAAACAAAGGAAGTTGTTTTGGGCTCGCTCGCGCTCTTCTCTGGTGGACGCGGACTTAGGTGGTCTCTCTCTAGCTGGGTAAGATTCTTTGGTGTAACCATTGTATAATCATGTTTTAGATATTTGAATTGATTGAGGAATTGATCTCTGATATCTGAAATATTAAATTGTTACATGTGATTATTCTAACTGATTGTGACATTGTTCATTTAATGGTTAAAAGGAATAGTCAAACATTTGCTCACTTTTAGTGAGGCACAGATATCATTAAAACCTTTTCATTTATGGAGTCAGATGAAATAAACGAGTAAATATATATGATTAATATATTGCATTTAACCAACCAATACTTTGCATGAGAAAAGGACAGTAACACGTGATACCTTCCCCGTGTATTGGCGAACCGGCGATTGGACCAATATTTCACGGGCCTTGCACTTGAAATTATATAATTATATAAAATTAGATTAGACATTTTACTTATTTTACTTAAGAATTGCGCTTTTATAGCACAAAAATTAGGGTATTATATTATGTTTTGCTTATGTTATTAGGATGACAGGATCAAATATATTAATAAACCTTATATATATTATATACATTTGTTTTTAACCTAAACCAATTATACTATAACAATATAATAAATATAATTTGAAATAAATATAAATAATAGATGTAAGTCATACACATATTGTAATTATAAAATTAAATAAATTATGTTGTTTATTTATACTAATATATGATTGCATCGGAAACAGCAGTATTTTAGCTATAAAAACAAGACATATTCAATGAGAGGAGTTCATGTGTCGCTCTGACGCAATGCGAGACGTTTGGAGTATCATTATGAAAATATGATAAGCGAGTTTTCCTAACTTTTTTAAGGTGTGTTTGCTTATATTTTCATGATGAACACGAGTGATCGCACGAGCTCCAAACGTCTTATATTACTATTATTAGACGATTTATTTTATTTATTAAAAAATATAATAATAGAGGTCACAATAACATACATTTTGACATTCACTTGTTTTCAATCAATTTAATCAGGTTTTAAATAATATAATGGAGTTATGCGTAACACAAACGGGTTGCATCGTTTCCGGTTCAGGTCTTTTTTAGTGCTTCATTAAATACAGAGCCGTTTTACTCAAGATGCCTTGAGGAGTGAGCAAAGATGAGCATAACCAATATCCACCGCATATGCAGATCTGTAAGTGTTTTTCCCTTATACTCACTAACATTCGAACATCAAAACTAAATATAGTGTCAACAGAGAAAATAGTTAGCTAGGATTAATTAGTTGATTAAAAGTCCATTGCCGTCAGTACATACTGCCATTAGAGGGATGATTCACCCAAAAATGAAAATTCTGTCATTAATTACTAACCCTCATTTCTTTCCAAACCTGTAAGATTTTCATTCATCTTCAGAACACAAATGAAAATATTTTTGATGAAATCTGAGAGATTTCTGTCCCTCCATTGACGGTCTATGCAACTACCACTTTCAAGACCTAGAAAGGTAGTAAAGACATCATTAAAGTAATACATGTGACTCCAGGGGTTTAGCCTAAGTTTTATGAAGCGACGTGAGTTCTTTTGCAATTATACTTTGTAATATGCAATAAAAACCAAAAATTTTACAAAATAAAAAACATAATTAACTACTTTATTTACAAAATATTAGTCTCCAACACGTGTTCATGAGAGCACCACAAGGCATGTGTGTTGTGTTAAAAACAGACGTTGTTGCGTGAACGTGTGTTATGTTTTGTAAATGAAGTGGTTAATTATGTTTGTTTTTCGCAAACAAAGCACTCTTGTCGCTTCATAAAACTGAGGTTAAACCACTGGACCAAATTTTTTCTCCACCCAAAATATCAGTTACAGAATCTTAATCGATTCTTCTCATCAGATTCTGCTTTGATATTTTATGATATATTACACCTTATATCACACTCTGAGACAGAATGAAGGATGTAACTCTTAACTTTTATTCCACAGAAATGAATATGGGGTCTGTTTAAAGGAAAAAATAAGCAGACACTCTTTAGTCTTATAATGAAACTCTTTAATAGCAGTACTTCTGGATCCACTTCAGTTCCGTTCACACTGTACATGGCACCTTTCTCTCTCTTTTCAAAATAAAATCAGATATATCAGAGAAATCTGGCCAGCAGTGACGGCAGACGTGTCGTTGGCATGCCAGATCCACAACCAATCAAAACCCATTTCAGAACGACATCACACGCTCACAATAATGATACATTCATCTTTCAAACCGAGAAATAAACTCATGGCGAAAGCACGACAGACAAATCACTGCAACACAAATCTCAATATGCACATGCACGGGTGTATTTATCAACAAGACATCATGTTTCATTTGTGTGTGTGGAATTTTTCAGATAGGCCACTTGAATTTGTTCAGAAATGAATATAAAAAACACAAGTTCAACTTTATATTGAATTCGTTCCTCTCACGAACCGAATTTGTTCAGAACACCTGCAAGATTGTTAACTCAAATAACACCCCCAAAAAAATCACACAACCAGCCCAAATAAACACCTATAGACAGAAATGAATGTCAGTAAATACAATATATCTACACATACACATGAGGAGACGTTTGCATACACATATGACCATGAAAAAATAATGTTTCAACTCAACAGGCAACACTTTACAACATTTAGACGTGTACAGCAAACGTTGTCGCCCGTGATAAGTTCAAAACAAGTGTTTATCTTAACTTTCCCGACATACACACGACAAAATATCATTAAATTAGGCCAGAAACAAAGTTCTCCACTTGAAAGGTCTCAGCGTTGACTTGTGTAGAGTTTGTTTCTGCTGTTTAGTGTACTTCAGTGCATGTAGACAGCAGCAGAAGAGATCAGACCAGGCTGAATGGCTTTTATTATTTTCTATGATGCGGCCGTATCACGTCTAGTCATATTGCACAATTGCATGTATGAAATTTCCAGTGGAATGTGATGAAATGGCGAAACACGACCTATTTGAGCAGTAGAGCATCCGAAACGCACTCGGTTCTGCTGTACGATGGATCGCTACAACCTACGAGAAGCCGACCGGAGGGATTTAAGAGGAAGGAGGCACGGAGAGGAAGCAAAGGCCATTCAGTTTTCAGAAGAAGAGTTCGCACATGGAAGCGTAGCAGCTAGACTAGGGTTATCAAGACGCCGTAACCCTTACAGGGATGGATCAACCTAGGGTCCTTTGCACCATGACCTCGAGCCAAACACCCCGCCAGAAGCCTTTTTTTCCCTTGGTTGAACATTATTCAAGTTAGAGCTTATTTAGAGATATCAGCCGGATGGCTTAGTGCAGGCGCTAATGGATCCAAGGCTGTATCTCGTAAATTACCGCACTAATAATGCCCAGAATGGTACCAAACTTCTACAGTAGTACTAATAGGTTCTGTACTCATAAAACGAGGCATTGGAAAGTTTGTAAGTACATCAGGAGTTTATTTAAATAACACTTGCCTGATGGCTCATGCTACGGCTAACCCGGACGTCGACGTCACTTCCGTGATTTGGGAAAAGCCTGTAAAAGTCCTGGCAGAAAGCGATGCATTTTTTATTATTTTTTCCGAAGTGTTGACAACTTAGTGTTAAAGGGATAGTTCACCCAAAAATGAAAATTCTGTCATCATTTACTCACCCTCAAGTTGTTTCAAACCTGTAAGAATTTCTTTTTTCTGCTGAACACAAAAGAAGATATTTTGAAAAATGTCTGTAACCAAACAGTTGATGGACCCCATTGACTTCCATAGTATTTTTTTTTCCTACTATGGAAGTCAATGGGGTCCATCAACTGTTTGGTTACAGACATTTTTCAAAATATCTTCTTTTGTGTTCAGCAGAAAAAAGAAATTCTTACAGGTTTGAAACAACTTGAGGGAGAGTAAATGATGACAGAATTTTCATTTTTGGGTGAACTATCCCTTTAACTAATAATTGTTGCAAACTGGTACAACCACAAAATATTAGTGCATTCCTGGAACTGGGCGTCGTTACACTACATCCTTATGCATCGCTTTCTGCCAGGACTTTTACAGGCTTTTCCCAAATCACGGAAGTGACGTCGGTGTCCGGGTTAGCGGTAGCATTAGCCATCAGGCAAGTGTTATTTAAATAAACTCCTGATGTACTTACAAACTTTTCAATGCCTACAAACCAATTTGTACTGCTGTAGAAGTTTGGTGCCATTCTGGGCATTATTAGTGGGGTAATTTATGAGATACAGCCTTGGATCCATTAGCGCCTGCACTAAGCCATCCGGCTGATATCTCTAAATAAGCTCTAACTTTAATAATGTTCGACCAAAGGGAAAAAAAGGCTTCTGGGGGGTGTTTGGCTCGAGGTCATGGTGCAAAGGACCCTAGGTTGAAATTACTCCGAACCATCCCTTTAAACCAAGAGAGAGAGAGACACACAAATTAAGTCAGTTTCAGCTACATCGACGACAAAGTTCACGAAGGCAAGAATGAAGTCGAAGCGTGTTCTTCTGCTAGCTAAATCATTATAAAAAGCAGAAAATGTAAACTGGATAATCGTTATCGTTGTTTAAGAAATGCAGTGACGGCCTTTGCAATGTTTCAGGCGTTTCACTTGAAACTGGCATCGCAACAGAAGAGGCCACCATAAGAAATGGTGCAAAAAAGTCTCAGTATAATTTCTGTTTTTTATACTTATAAGCAATACCACACGAGCAAAAGTGCTGTTTTCCCGAATATGGGGAGGGGGGGTGGAGGGGGGCACCCTCTGAACTGCAAAGGCCGCCTCTGGCCACCGGAGGATCGGACCTACGCTACCAATAAAAGCTGTTATCGCTAATGTCTACATCTCTAAATGGCCTTTTTACTCTTGTTTGAGCATTTCAAAGAAATTAAGTAGTGTTTTGATATTAAAAATAAATAAAAAATATTAAAATCACCTGAATTTTTTGTGTTCAGCTAAAAAATAATAAAGATAACATTTAAAAAATAATTTCTAAATAAATAATTTTAAATAACTCTTCCAACCCAGATTAGCTCATAAACTCGCAGTCTAAAAACAGATTGACACATTTTCGTTTTGACACTTCATAACATTTGATTTACAGCAATGAAGGCATTAGTTTTAATCTAAACTGGGCAAGTCAAAAACTAAACCAATAAATTAAATCCATAAATAATTGTTTATAAGTTAAAAAACGACATACTTTAAATGAATAAAGAAAGCAAACGCATCACAGCCGCTGGCTCCACCTGCACCCTGAGCGTGTTTCCGTGGTGGCTCAGGGGTCAGAGGTCACAGGTGTAGTGGGGTCACATGAGGACGTTGGAGCGGGTGTCGGGTAGTCTCAGACCCACCAGGCCTCCGCCGACCAGCACAGTCGACGCCAGCAGGATCGGGATCGATTTCGTGATTCCCACCAACGAACCAAATATTACATTCCCCAAGACGGCGGCCAGTTTACACATGGCATTACAGAAGCCGAATCCAGTTCCCCTGCAGACCAAAGAGACCAGCAGCATTAGCAAGATCAGCAGCATTAGCAAGATCAGCAGAGCTAGCAATATCAGCAGCATTAGCAATATCAGCAGTATTAGCAATATCAGCAGAGCTAGCAATATCAGCAGAGCTAGCAAGATCAGCAGAGCTAGCAAGATCAGTAGAGCTAGCAATATCAGCAGCATTAGAAAGATCAGCAGAGCTAGCAATATCAGCAGAGCTAGCAAGATCAGCAGAGCTAGCAATATCAGCAGAGCTAGCAATATCAGCAGAGCTAGCAAGATCAGTAGAGCTAGCAATATCAGCAGGGCTAGCAAGATCAGTAGAGCTAGCAATATCAGCAGCATTAGCAAGATCAGTAGAGCTAGCAAGATCAGCAGCATTAGCAAGATCAGTAGAGCTAGCAAGATCAGCAGAGCTAGCAAGATCAGTAGCGCTAGCAATATCAGCAACATTAGCAAGATCAGCAGTGATAGCACTAATACTGGTATTTTTATAGTTAAGTTGCAGTAAGCTTTGACGTCTAAAAGTCCACAAAGTTGTGAATAAAACAAAGAGCTTTGGAATATTCAATGTGTTGCTTTTGTAATTATTTGTGAAATTTACAAGCAGTTTCTGTGTGAAAGTGGCTTAAAAGTAAATCCTACACAAAAATGTTTTTCAGTGTACATGAAACTCGCCACTGATCATTTACTCAAAAGTACCTCAACTCAACTGTAGCCAAACACTTTTCAGTGTAGTTGTTATGAAGCTGTTTATGGGGAACTATCTTTTAAATTATATAATTATATAATTAGATCAGACATTTTACTTATACAGAGCAGTGCTTTTATAGCACAAAAATTAGGGTATTATTATATTATGTTTTGTTTATGTTATTAGGATGACAGGATCAAATATATTAATAAACATTATATATATTATATACATTAATTTGTACACTAAACCATTATACTATAACAATATAATAAATATAATATGAAATAAATATAAATAATAGATGCAAGTCATACACATATTGTAATTATAAAATTAAATAAATGATGTTGTTTATTTGTACTAATATATGATTGCATTGTAAACAGCAGTATATCTCTACATTAGACATAAAATGCAGCATAAGCAGGTCCAGGAACAACAGAATAATGATTTAAATAAATACTGTATCCTTTTTTTTTATTATTTAATTAGTTAAATTGTTAGAATGAACAGATACCCAGAAGATCATTAATGTACTGTAGCAATGATATTTAGTACTATTTCTATATTATTATATATTTGTTATTATTTATATTAAATAGTTCTTTAGTTTTAAATTTTTTGTAATTTTATGTTTGTTTTTTTAAATATTCCATATTTTTATTTCAGTTTTTTTTCTTCCAGTTAGTAATTTTAGTTATTCAACTTAAACTCATTTCAGTTAGTTGCCAAAGCAACATCTCTAATTTCAGTTTTAAGTTCTTCATCGAACATTTACATGTACACTACCGTTCAAAAGTTTGGGGTCAGTAAGATTTTTTAAATGTTTTTAAAAGAAGCTCACCAACGCTGCATTTATTTGATAAAAAACAATAAATAAAAAAAAACAGTATTATTGTGAAATATTATGACAATTTAAAAGGACTGTTTTCTATTTTAATATATTTTAAACTGTAATTTATTCCTGTGATCAAAGCTGAATTTTCAGCATCATTACTCCAGTCTTCAGTGTCACATGATCCTTCAGAAATCACTCTAATATGATGATTTGATGCTCAAAAAACATTCATTATTATTATCAATGTTGAAAACAGTTGTGTACAAATTTTTTTCAAAATTATTTGATGAATAGAAAGTTCAAAAGAACAGCATTTATTTAAAATAGAATATTTTCTAACATTATAAATGTCTTTACTGTCACTTTTGATCAGTTTAACCTCGATGAATAAAAGTATTGATTTATTTTATTTCTTTCCCCCAAAAATAAAATTTAAATTCTTACTGACCCCAAAAAAAGCTTTAGATTTCAGATAAATGCTGTTCTTTTGAACTTTCTATTCATCATAGCATGAAATAAAAATGTAAAAAACTGTTTTCAACATTGATAATAATCAGAAATGTTTCTTGAGCATCAAATCATCATATTAGAGTGATTTCTGAAGGATCATGTGACACTGAAGACTGGAGTAATGATGCTGAAAATACAGCTTTGATCACAGGAATAAATTACATTTTAATATATATTCACATAGAAAACAGCTGTTTTAAATTGTCATAATATTTCACAATATTACTGTTTTTGTTTGTATTTTTAATCAAATAAATGCATCCTTGGTGAGCAGAAGAGACTTCATTTAAAAACATTAAAAATCTTACTGACCCCAAACTTTTGAACGGTAGTGTATATACAAAAAGTGTTTGTAATAATTTGATAACAGCCCCTCACTGTATCTTGATGCTCCACAGACGTCAGTGCATTAGTGACAGTCTTAAAAATGTTTGTGCTCCATGTTTATTAGCGACGGTGTGTCCGTGTACCTCCTGTCGGTGGGGTAGAGTTCGGCCGTCACCACGTCCAGTGAGTTCCAGGCTGATATACTGAGTCCGTTATAAAGGCAGAGCATCGCGATCATCATGGACTCACTGGTGCCGAACCACAGGAAGAAACAGCTGATGCCGGACAACACCATCGAGCCGCCTGAACACACGCACACACGCACACACACGCACGCACGCACGCACGCACGCACGCACGCACACACACACACACACACACACACACACACACACACACACACACACACACACACACACACAACATGACATCAGACAACAACATTAAGATAGCGCTTTTCTAGGTTCTCAAAATGATTTTTAGAATTAGAATTTTAGAATTTAGAATGTGGTGAAGTTGCAGTTGACTGGTGATGTCATCACCTAACATGCTCAAA